>NC_045969.1:2657287-2932318 GCF_010909765.2 Amblyraja radiata
AAATATATATATATATATGAAATACGGCCTTCGGCAATCACCACAGAGCATAGAGCACCGTCTAAAGCAAGCAAATTAAAACAAGTTGGATACACTGGGAGAGAAATTACTTAAGAACAGATTCATTTCAATCAGTCCCTAGGGGTGGAGATGGAGATGAGAGATTGGAGAGGTTACACCGTGTGTAGATTCAAGGTAGAGGCACCTTCACCATATGGAAACATAGACAATAGCTGCAGGAGTAGGCCCTTCGGCCCTTCGAGCCAGCACCGCCATTCAATATGATCATGGCTGATCATCCAAAATCAGTATTTAAGAAGAAGGGTTTCCGGGCGAAACGTTGCCTATTTCCTTCGCTCCATAGATGCTGCTGCACCCGCAGAGTTTCTCCAGCATTTTTGTGTAATCCAAAATTAGTACCCCGTTCCTGCTTTCCTCCCCATATCCCTTGATTCCGTTAGTCCTAAGAGCCTAAATCTAACTCTCTCTTGAAAACATCCAGTGAATCGGCCTCCACTGCCTTCTGCGGCAGAGAATTCCACAGATTCACAACTCTCTGGGTGAAAATATTTTTACTCATCTCAGTCCTAAATGGCCAACCTCTTATTCTTAAACTGTTTTTCTCATCTCGGTCCAAAAAGACTTCCCCCTCATCCTTAAACTGTGAACCTGGTTCTGGACTCCCCCAACATCGGGAACATTTTTCCTGCATCTAGCCTGTCCAATCCCTTAAGAATTTTATATGTTTCTATAAGATTCCCTCTCATCCTTCTGCTTTTGTAGTAATGAGCATTGTGAGCAACTCTGGGCCCCATATCTGAGGATGGCAGGCACTAGAGAGGGTCCAGAGGAGGTTTACGAGAATGATCCCAGGAATGAGTGGGTTAACCTATGATGAGCGTTCGATGGCACTGGGCCCGTACTCGCTGGAGTTTAGAAGGATGAGGGGGCACCTCATTGAAACTTGGTGAAAGGCTTGGATAGAGTGGATGTGGAGAGGATGTTTCCACTAGTGGGAGAGTCTAGAACCGGAGGTGACAGCCTCAGAATTAAAGGACGTTCCTTCGAGAATTTGAGGAGATATTTCTATAGTCAGAGGGTGGTGAATCTGTGGAAATCTTTGCCACAGACGGCTGTGGAGACCAAGTGAATGGATATTTTTAAGGCGGAGATAGATAGATCCTTGATTAGAACGGGTGTCAGGGGTTATGGGGAGAAGGCAGGAGAATGGGGTTAGGAGGGAGAGATAGGTCAGCCGTGATTGAATGGCAGAGTAGACGTGATGGGCCGAATGGCCTAATTCTGCTCCTATCACATGAGCTTATGTACCGAGGGTACATGCCATGAAACCAAACCCCACATTTCATTCAGAAGCAAGAACCAGAGGACATAGATTTAAGGTGGGGGTAGAGGGGGAGAGAGAGAGAAAGAATTAACTGGAACCTGAGAGACAATTTCTTCACACAGAGGGTGACACAGGTGAGGACTGAGCTGCCAGAAGAAGTGGTTGACATTTGGACAGGTACATGGATAGGTCAGGTTTGGAGGGATATGGGCCAAATGCAGGCAGGTGGGACCAGTGTAGCTGGGAAATGTTGAAATATTGGCCGGTGTGGACAATAGACAATATACAATAGACAATAGGTGCAGGAGTAGGCCATTTGGCCCTTCAAGCCAGCACCGCCATTCAATGTGATCATGGCTGATCATCCCCAATCAGTACCCCGTTCCTGCCTTCTCCACATATCCCCTGACTCCGCTATCTTTAAGAGCTCTATCTAACTCTCTCTTGAAAATATCCAGAGAACCGGCCTCCACCGCCCTCTGAGACCAAGACTTCCACAGATTCACAACTCTAGGTGTGAAAAAGCGTTTCCTCATCTTCGTTCTAAATGGCTTACTCCTTATTCTTAAACTGTGGCCCCTGGTTCTGGACTCCCCCAACATCGGGAACATGTTTCCTGCCTCTAGCATGTCCAATCCCTCAACAATCGTATATATTTCAATGAGACAACCTCTCATCCGTCTAAATTCCAGAGTGTACAAGCCCAGCCGCTCCATTCTGTCAGCATTAGACAGTCCCGCCATCCCGGGAATTAACCTTGTGAACCTACGCTGCACTCCCTCAATAGCAAGAATGTCTTTCCTCAAATTTGGAGACCAAAACTGCACACAATACTGCAGGTGTGGTCCGAAGGTCCTGTTTCCACGCTGTATCACTCTGTAACAATTTAGACATTTGGACAGGTACATGATGGATAAGAAAGGTTTGGAGGGATATGGGCCACGCATGGTAAACTGGGACTAGCTTAAATGAGTATCTTGGCCAGAATGGACAAATTGGGCCAACGTGCCTGATTCCCTGTGCAGGAAGGTAGACAGATAGGGCTCTTAAAAATAGCGGAGTCAGGGGACATGGGGAGAAGGCAGGAACGGGGTAGTGATTGGGGATGATCAGCCATGATCACATTGAATGGCTCGAAGGGCCGAATGGCCTCCTCCTGCACCTATTGTCTATTTATCTCTGTTTGACTGATGCAGTGTCTGGCAGAGGTCAGATCCCTGCACGTCTTTGGAGTGTGGGAGCAAACCGGCGAAAACCCACGCAGGTCACGGGGAGAACGTGCAAACTCCGCACAGACAGCACCCATAGTCGGGATCGAACCCGGGTCTCCGGTGCTGCGAGGCGGCAACTCTACCGCTGCACCACCGTGACGCCCGTGGTCTGAGCATAAAAGACCAAATAACGTCTGTGACTATGTTAAAGCGACAGTGGAATTGGAAAACTGATTTAAAAAACCGATTGAAACAAGAAAAGTTCAAATGAATTTGAAATGGGAACTCTGTGGTATCAATTTCAATGAAGCTGTTATTCAGAACATGGAAATGAATAATGCAGGGTATGTCATGCATTACATTTCTAAGAGGTTGTAAAAAAGGAGTTTATTATAAAGGTTAAATTAAACCTTGGCGCCTAACAGTGGCGCAGCGGTAGAGTTGCTGCCTCACAGCGCCAGTGACCCGGGTTCGATCCCGACTACGGGCGCTGTCCGTACAGAGTTTGCACATTCTCCCCGTGACCTGCATGGGTTTTCTCCGAGATCTTTGGTTACCTCCCACACTCCAAAGACGTGCAGGTTTGTCGGTAGACAAAAATGCTGGAGAAACTCAGCGGGTGAGGCAGCATCTATGGAGAGAAGGAAATTGGCGACGTTTCGGGTCGAAACCCTTCTTCAGACTGATGTGAGGGTGGGGGAGGGGGAAGGCGGAAGAAAGGAAGAGCTGGAGCCAGAGGGCAGAGGGAGAGCTGAGAAGGGGAGGAGAAAGTAAGGGACTACCTGAAATTAGAGAAGTCAATGTTCATACCGCTGGGGTGTAAACTACCCAAGCGAAATATGAGGCGCTGCTCCTCCAATTTACGGTGGGACTCACTCTGGTCGTGGAGGAGGCCCAGGACAGTAAGGTCGGATTGGGAATGGGAGGGGGAGTTGAAGTGCTGAACCACCGACCTTTCTGTCCTGGGCCTCCTCCATGGCCGGAGTGAGGACCACCATAAATTGGAGGAGCAGCACCTCATATTTCGCTTGGGCAGTTTGCACCCCGAAGGGCTCGACCCGAAACGTTGCCTATTTCCTTCGCTCCATAGAAGCTGCTGCACCCGCTGAGTTTCTCCAACACTTTTGTCTACCTTCAATTTTCCAGCATCTGCAGTTCCTTCTTAAACAATTTACAAATACACCAAAGCCAATTAACCTACAAACCTGTACGTCTTTGGAGTGTGGGAGGAAGCCAAAAGATCTCGGAGAAAACCCACGCAGGTCACGGGGAGAACGTACCAGGTTTGTAGGTTAATTGGCTTAGTAAATGTAAAAAGTGTCCCCAGTGTGTATAGGATAGTGTTAGTGTTCGGGGATCGCTGGTCGATGCGGACCCGGTGGGCTCGAAGGGCCTTTTTCCACGCTGTATCTCTAAGCTAAAATGCACCCAGGGCAGAGGAAACTAATGAGCCTGTCCCACTTGGCAATTTTTCAGGCAACTGCCGGCGACCTACGACAGTACCTACATCAGGAGAAGTCAAGCTACGCTCCTTGGCGTCGCACCCACTGTCGCCAAAATATTTACGACACGTTGAAAACTTAGCGGCGACCAGAAAGGCGCTACGACTTTTTGCGCGACTGAGGAGACGACCACCGGCTACCATCAGCGAACATGTGCCTGTAGTTGCTTTAAAAAATCGCCTAAGTGAGACAAGCCCATAAGAAGCAGAGTGTAGAGTTTGTTAACAGAAGGTGAACGATGATGGGCCTGTCCCACGGGCGATTTTTTGGGAGACTACAGGCGACTGCCACAAAATGTTCAAATGTAGGTGAATTCCATTAAAATTAGTCCCTGGCCGTCGCCTAAAGAGTCGCCTAAGTGGGACAGGGCCATGAGGCTCTACAAAGAGACATTGTGGAACCACTGTGGTTTACCGAGGTGGGCAGCACAGCGGCACAGTTGTTAACGTCACTGCCTCACAGCGCCCGAGACGCGGGTTCAACCCCATTACAGAAGCTGCTTAACCTATAAACCCGGGAGTGTTGGAGGAAACCGGAGCACCCGGAGAAACCCCACGCAGGTCACAGGGAGAACAAGTTCACAAGTAAAAGGAGTAGAATTAGGCCATTCGGCCCATCGAGTCTACTCCGCGCATTCAATCATGTCTGATTTCTGCCTCCACATCCTATTTTCCGCCTGCCTTCTCCCCATGAACCTACACACCTGTTCTAATCAAGAACGTACAAACTCCGTACAGTCAGCAGCCGCCGTCAGGATCGAACCCAGAATTCTGGCGCTGTGAGGCAGCAACTCTACCGATCTCTGGAGGGGGGGTCTTATAGAAACTTACAAAATTCTTCAGATGTTTGGGCAGGCTAGATGCAGGAAGATTGTTCCCGATTGTTGGGGAAGTCCAGAACAAGGGGTCACAGTTTAAGGATGAGGGGGAAATCTTTCAGGACCGAGATGAGGAAAACATTTTTCACACAGAGAGTGGTGAATCTCTGGAATTCTCTGCCACAGAATGTAGTTGAGGCCACAGTTCATAGGCTATATTTAAGAGGGAGTTAGATGTGGCCCTTGTGACTAAAGGGATCAGGGGGTATGGAGAGAAGGCAGGGATGGGATACTGAGTTGGATGATCAGCCATGATCATATTGAATGGCGGTGCAGGCTCGAAGGGCCGAATGGCCTCTACTCCTGCACCTATTGTCTATGTTTCTATGTTTCTATGTTTCTATGTGTGATTGATTTAAGACACTAATGAAACGTACACAAGGGGAGGAAGATAAGCATTTGAAAGTTATTGACAGCACTTAATGATATTCAGGAGCTGGCTCTTGAGTTTCCTGTTTATATTGGTTAAGGTGCGATTTAAATGATAATATTGTGGAAATTGAAATTCCGGTAAAACCTGGTATCCAGCATAACAGATTAGATTAGATTGTCAAATCGATTTTACGCACAAGGTCTGATAGGTATAGGAACAATGAAATCTTCTGTGGAGGCCAAGTCATCGGGTATTTTTAAAGTGGAGATTAGAAACATAGAAACATAGAAAATAGGTGCAGGAGTAGAGGCCATTCGGCCCTTCGATCCAGCACCGCCATTCAATATGATCATGGCTGATCATCCAACTCAGTATCCTGCACCTGCCTTCTCTCCATACCCCCTGATCCCTTTAGCCACAAGGGCCACATCTAACGGCCTCTTAAATATAGCCAATGAACTGTGGCCTCAACTACCTTCTGTGGCAGAGAATTCCACAGATTCACCACTCTCTGTGTGAAAAATGTTGTTCTCATCTCGGTCCTAAAAGATTTCCCCCTTATCCTTAAACTGTGTCCTGGACTTCCCCAACATCGGGAACAATCTTCCTGCATCTAGCCTGTCCAACCCGGTAAGAATTTTGTAAGTTTCTATAAGATCCCCCCTCAATCTTCTAAATTCTAGCGAGTACAAGCCGAGTCTATCCAGTCTTTCTTCATATGAAAGTCCTGACATCCCAGGAACCAGTCTGGTGAACCTTCTCTGTACTCCCTCTATGGCAAGAATGTCTTTCCTCAGATTTGGAGACCAAAACTGTACGCAATACTCCAGGTGTGGTCTCACCAAGACCCTGCACAACTGCCGTAGAACCTCCCTGCTCCTATACTCAAATCCTTTTGCTATGAATGCTAACATACCATTCGCCTTCTTCACTGCCTGCTGTACCTGCATGCCTACTTTTAATGACTGGTGTACCATGACACCCAGGTCTCGTTGCATCTCCCCCTTTCCTAATCGGCCACCATTCAGATAATAGTCTACTTTCCTGTTTTTGCCACCAAAGTGGATAACCTCACATTTATCCACATTATACTGCATCTGCCATGCATTTGCCCACTCACCCAGCCTATCCAAGTCACCTTGCAGCCTCCTAGCATCCTCCATACAGCTAACACTGCCCCCCAGCTTCGCGTCATCCGCAAACTTGGAGATGTTGCATTCAATTCCCTCGTCCAAATCATTAATATATATCGTAAATAGCTGGGGTCCCAGCACTGAGCCTTGCGGTACCCCACTAGTCACTGCCTGCCATTGTGAAAAGGACCCGTTTACTCCTACTCTTTGCTTCCTGTCTGCCAGCCAGTTCTCTATCCACATCAATACTGAACCCCCAATACCGTGTGCTAATCAGTCTGGTGAACCTTCTCTGTACTCCCTCTATGGCAAGAATGTATTTCCTCTGATTTGGAGACCAAAACTGTACGCAATACTCCAGGTGTGGTCTCACCAAGACCCTGTACAACTGCAGTAGAACCTCCCTGCTCCTATATTCAAATCCTTTTGCTATGATTATTATGTATCTGTACACTGTGAATGGCTCGATTGTAATCATGTATTGTCTTTCTGACGTTCTTACTTAGTACGGGTGTCAAAGGTTTTGGGGAGAAGGCAGGAGAATGAGGTTGAGAGGGAAAGATAGATCAGGTGTGGTTTGGTTTAGTTTAGTTTAGACATACAGCGCAGAAACAGCCCCTTCAGCCCACCGGGTCCGCGCCAACCAGCGATCCCCGCACACTAACACTATCCTACACACACACACACACACTAGGGACAATTTACAAATTGACAAAAGTGCTGGAGAAACTCAGCGGGTGCAGCAGCGTCCATGGAGTGAAGGAGATAGGCAACGTTTCATCCCAAAACGTTGCCTATTTCCTTCGCTCCATAGATGCTGCTGCACCCGCTGAGTTCCTCCAGCACTTTTGTCCACCTTCGATTTTCCAGCATCTGCAGTTCCTTCTTAAACAATTTACAAATACACCAAAGCCAATTAACCTACAAACCTGTACGTCTTTGGAGTGTGGGGAGGAAGCCAAAGGATCTCGGAGAAAACCCACGCAGGTCACGGGGAGAAGGTACAAACTCCGTACAGACAGCACCTGTAGTCGGGATCGAACCCGGGTCACTGGTGTTGCCAGCGCTGTAAGGCAGCAACTCTACCGCTGCGCCACCGTGCCGAATGGTAGAGTAGATTCAATGGCCCGAATGGCTTAATTCTGCTCCTACGACTTATGAACATGCTTCATAAGGGTGTCAGAGGTTGTGGGGAGAAGGTGGGAGAGTGGGGTTGAGAGGGAAAGATAGATCAGCCTAATGGCCTAATTCTGCTGCTATAACTTATGAGACAGCGTAGGAACAGTCTGTGCATGATTCTGGGATACCTGTTCTCCTCCTCATGCTACAGGTGTATCTCTTGAACTTCAGGTAGACATCAAAAGCTGGAGTAACTCAGTGGGTCAGGCAGCATCTCCGGAGAGAAGTAATAGGTGACGCTTTGGGTCGAGACCCTTCTTCAGACTGAGAGTCAAGGGCCTGTCCCACTCGGCAAAATTTTCGGCGACTGCCGGCATCACTAACTGATGTAACAGGTCACTGAAAAATTTGCGGCATGATGACGTCTCGACACGCAGTGTTTTTCCAAGTGTCGCAACATTTTTTTTGTCGCCGCTGGATTTTGAAATGTTCAAAATCTTTTGGCGAAACTGATATGACTCCGGCAGTCGGCGAAATAAATCGCCAAGTGGGACAGGCCCTTCGGGAGTCAAAGTTACTCCAGCTTTTTGTGTCTGTTTTCAGTTTAAACCTGCAGTTCCTTCCTGCACCTCTCATGAACCTCTACAGGTGTGCAGCAGAGAGCATACTGAATAGTTCTATCACAGCCTGGGTCAGTAACGCAAACACCCAGGAATGAAGGAGGTCACGTACGGTGGTGGAC
Source organism: Amblyraja radiata (assembly GCF_010909765.2). Classification (NCBI taxonomy): domain Eukaryota; kingdom Metazoa; phylum Chordata; class Chondrichthyes; order Rajiformes; family Rajidae; genus Amblyraja; species Amblyraja radiata. The sequence continues at coordinate 2,665,590 of NC_045969.1, forward strand.
ACTGCCCGGTCGGTCCATCGCGTGTCCTGACCTCCCCACCATTGAAGGGATCGAGAGGAGGTGCTGCCTCCAAACGGCAGCCTATATCATCCACGACCCACACCACCCTAACCACACTCTCATTTCATTCCTGCCATCAGGAAGGAGATGCAGGAGTCTAGAAACAGTAACGTCCAGGTTCAGGAACAGCTTCTTCTCAACAACCATCAGGCTCTTGAACACTACACAACACTCACCACAACTGGGAACTTTGGACTGTCTATGGTTGCACGAAAGACTACAGATTTTTTTTTTTGCACAAGTATTATTGCTCTTTATCCTTAAACTGTGACCCCTTGTCCTGGACTTCCCCAAGATTATTCCCGATGTTGGGGAAGTCCAGAACAAGGGGTCACAGTTTAAGGATAAGGGAGAAATCCTTTAGGACCGAGATGAGGAAAATATTTTTCACACAGAGAGTGGTGAATCTCTGGAATTCTCTGCCGCAGAAGGTAGTTGAGGCCAGTTCATTGGCTATATTTAAGAGGGAGTTAGATGTGGCCCTTGTGGCTAAAGGGATCAGGGGGTATGGAGAGAAGGCAGGTACAGGATACTGAGTTGGATGATCAGCCATGATCATATTGAATGGCGGTGCAGACTCGAAGGGCCGAATGGCCTACTCCTGCACCTATTGTCTATGTTTCTATGTTTCTATTGGGCTACTATCTATTGATTTTGTGTTAAATAAAGACATTGTAATTGCAATTTTAAACCTTTCCATATGCCGGCAAGGGCGGAGTGAAACAAATGTCCACAGTCGATGAGAAAAACAAATCTTCCAGTTGTTAGTTCCAGTGTCTTTGATTTTAATTGAAGTTGTAAATACAAAGAAGTGAATATACCACATCCTCCTTATTCTTATACAAATTGTAGCTTTACGTTTTAACTATCTGAACGGGTAAAAAATCTATATTCAAGTTCACGTGATATTTATTGTCACAGTGAGATTTGAGTTACCATGCAGCCATACAAATAAGAACACAATACTCGATAGAATCAGAATCATATGCAGATTCTATTCGCCAAGTGTGTTTTGCAACATACGAGGAATTTCATTGAAGTCTGAAGAAGGGTTTCGGCCCGAAACGTTGCCTATTTCCTTCAGGGTTTCGGCCCGAAACGTTGCCTATTCCCTTCGCTCCATAGATGCTGCTGCACCCGCTGAGTTTCTCCAGCATTTTTGTGTACCGAGGAATTTCATTGGCCAGGTCAGTCATACAATTAAAAGCAACAGATCACTTCAAAAACACATTTTAACATCAACATCCACGACAGTGACTCCTACACATTCCTCACTGTGATGGAAGGCGAAATAAAGCTCAAGTCCCTTCCTTTTGTTCTTCCTCGGTCATGGGCCTCAAGCCCTCCGTTGACGGGACGGCCTTGACCCCGGTAGCCGGCGGCGTTTCCGCCCTCCGCATCGAGGCGATCTGCTCCTGCATCGGGGGGGGGATGTCAGCTCCCCCGCGCCGGGCGGTCGAACCTCGCGTCGGGGCTGGTTGAACCTTCTGCGGCCTCCACAATTCCTCCACAAGGCTAGTCCTAAAGACAGTTTTGTTTAGTTTAGTCATGGATACAGGGCGGAAACAGGCCCTTCGGCCCATCGAGTCCGCACCGACCAGCGATCCCTGTACACTAGCATTATCCTAAACACACTGGGGACAATTATACATTCATACATTATGTTCGTCTTCTTTCGTGTTCATCTCGTTACAAATGTCGGCCTCGTCCATCCTGAAAAGGACACAAGCCAAGTTGCTACAAGCTACAAACCTACGGGTCTTTGGCTGTCAATGGCTGACATGGACACGATGGGCCGAAGGGCCTGTTTCTATTCTGTATCACTCTCTGTGATGCTATGCCTCTAGTCACATCTCAATCCCTGTCTGTCGCGGTGAGATTCTCTGGAGCGTTCCGTCGCTGTGTCTTGAAAATGTACTCAGCTGTTTCATCGCTAACCTATTAATCATCAGGTGTAATGGATTATTGATCAAATAATCATTTATTTTCCTTTCCCTCTGATCTCATGAGTGAACGACAGTGCCTTTGAAATATTTCCGGTGACGGCTCAAAGGGATTCTTCATCAGGACAGCTGTGCACAGTTCAGGTCTTGTCCTTGAAGATGTGGCCACGAAGGCAGTGAGGCTTAGTTTAGATTAGTTTAGAGATACAGCGCGGAAACAGGCCATTCGGCCCACCGAGTCTGCACCGACCAGCAATCCCCGCACACTAACACTATCCTACACACACTAGGGACAATTTAACATTTTTTATACCAAGCCGATTTATCCTACAAACCTGCGCGTCTTTGGAGTGTGGGAGGAAACCGAAGATCTCGGAGAAAACCCAAGCGGGTCACGGGGAGAACGTACCGACTCCAGCTCTAGGTGTCAGCTGATCTACATCGGTGAGACCAAGCGCAGGCTTGGCGATCGCTTCACCCAACACCTCCGCTCAGTTCGCAATAATCAACCTGATCTCCCGGTGGCTCAGCACTTCAACTCCCCCTCCCATTCCAAATCTGACCTTTCTGTCCTGGGCCTCCTCCATGGCCAGAGTGAGTCCCACCGGAAATTGGAGGAGCAGCACCTCATATTTCGCTTGGGGCAGTTTACACCCCAGCGGTATGAACATTAACTTCTCCAATTTCAGGTAGTCCCTGCTGTCTCCTCCCCTTCTCAGCTCCCCCTCTAGCCCTCTGACCCCTCCTCTTCTTTTCTTCTTTCCTTTCTTCTCCCCCCCCCCCCCCCTTCCCCACCCTCACATCAGTCTGAAGAAGGGTTTCGGCCCTATTTCCTTCGCTCCATAGATGCTGCCTCACCCGCTGAGTTTCTCCAGCATTTTTGTCTACCTTCGATTATCCAGCATCTGCAGTTCCTTCTGAAACAGCAGTTCAGTTCAGTTTTGTTTATTGTCACGTGTACCGAGGTACAGTGAAAAGCTTTTGTTGCGCGCTAACCAGTCAGCGGAAAGACAATACATGATTACAATCGAGCCGTCCACAGTGTACAGATACAGGATAAAGGGAATAACGTTTAGTGCAAGGTAAAGCCAGCAAAGTCCGATCAAGGATAGTCCGACGGTCACCAATGAGGTAGATAGTAGTTCAGGACTGCTCTCTGGTTGTGGTAGGATGGTTCAGTTGCCTGATAACAGCTGGGAAGAAACTGTCCCTGAATCTGGAGGTGTGCGTTCGTTTTCACACTTCTGTACCTCTTGCCCGATGGGAGAGGGGAGAAGAGGGAGTGGCCGGGTGATTATGCTGCTGGCCTTGCCGAGGCAGCGTGAGGTGGAGATGGAGTCAATGGAAGGGAGGTTGGTCTGTGCGATGGTCTGGGCTGCGTCCACAATTCGCTGCTATTTCAAGAGTCAAGAGTGCTTTATTGCCATGTGTCCCAGATAGGGCAATGAAATTCTTCCTTGCTGCAGCACAACAGAATATGTAAACATAGTACATATACACATGCACACATATTCAATAAATGAACAAATATAGTGCAATGATAATACTAGTCTGATGTAGTTCACAGCTTATTTGTTGCGGTCTTCGAAGGATGACTGAAAGATGGGTCTGATGGGCTTCAGTATAGTCGAGACACAGGAAGACAGAGGGTGGCACGGTGGCGCAGCGGTAGTGTTGTTGCCTTACAGCACCAGAGACCCGGGTTCGATCCTGGCTACAGGTGCTGTTATATTACCTGCCTGCCTCAACTACCTCCTCTGGCAGCTCATTCCATACAACCACTACCCTCTGTGTGAAAAAGTTACCCCTCAGGTTCCTATTGAAACTTTCCCCTCTCGCCTAGTCCGCTGGTTCTTGAATCCCCTACTCCGGGCGAAACACGTTCACTCGATTTATTCCCCTCCTGGTTTTATACACAAGACCCCGACTACGGGTGCTGTCTGTACGGAGTTTGCACGTTCTCCCCGTGACCTGCGTGGGTTTTCTCCGAGACCTCCTGTTTCCTCTCACACTCCAAAGCCGTGCAGGTTTGTAGATCAATTGGCTTGGTGTCAATGCAAAATTGTCACTAGTATGTGTAGGATAGTGTTACTGTGCGGTGATCGCTGGTCAGTGCGGACTCGGTGGGCCGAAGGGCCTGCATCCGCACTGTATCTCTGAATTAAGCGGAATTAAACTAAAAACTTGGCATTGTGTTTGGCACAGTCAATGTGGGCCGAATGGCCCGTTTCCACACTGTATAATCTAAATTAAGTTAAACTTGAAACTTGGCACTGTGTTTGGCACAGACATTGTGGGCCGAATGGCCTGTTTCCGCGCTATATATATAAATTAAGCTAAACTAGAAACTTGGCATTGTGTTTGGCACAGACATTGTGGGCCGAATGGCTTGTTTCTGTGCAGTTCGATGCTCTATGTGCAACAGGTTGGATCAGATGGGCCAAATGGCCAGGTTTTGCGCTGTGCCTTCCAACCACTTCTGCTGCCAGGCTGCCTACACACTAGGAATTGCCAAATGGAAAGCTGCATTTGAAGATTACTCTTGGACAATCTATGCCTCAGTATAATCGGCCTGGAGAAAATTGAACACAGTTTCCTAAAGCGGGGCATCTTTTAATCCTGTTCGATTATTGTTGAGCAGTAAAAGGTTTATTGCCTACAATTTAAAATCAATATAAATCAACACAAAGACCTCTTACCAAGCTCCGATAAGATGCGATGAGCTCTTAGATCAGATCAAAGGCAGCCCACGCTCACGACTCTTAATTTAAATTCAAATAGCGTTAATCAGACTGCCTTTCTTTCAGAAGATCTCATTCTTTTTTTTAATTGAAACACGTCCACGTGTGCGCGTGAGAGATTCTGAGCTTTGGTGCGTGCCTTTGGTGTCTGAGTGTCTACATGTGTCGCTGCATATGTGATCGCCCGACTTCTGAGCTTGCATGCAGCACGGTTCACCGGTTCAATGGTTCATTATTGTCACGTCTAGCAAGGCGCAGCACGGTTCATTTCAGACATGCAGATCATCAGTAAGGTTATTGTGTAGGAAGGAACTTTAAAGAACGATGAGGGAAGTGTAGACAGACATAAAATGCTGGAGTAACTCAGCGGGTCGGGCAACATGAGTCTACTAGAGGAGGTGCTTGGTAGACTCATGGTGGATGTTAAACTGTGTTAAGTGTGTGTTTTATTATTTTATTCTATGTTATGCAAGGTATACAATTTTGTTCATGTCTGAATGACAATAAAGGATACTTTTATACTTTTATACTTTTTATAACGTCTCTGGAGAAAGGGAATAGGTGACGTTTCAGGTCGAGACCCTTCTTCGGACTGGAAGAGCGAAGTATATTCCTGGGTGATATTAGGGAAATGTGATCAACGTATGAATCCGGGGTCCACGCGGGTCGGAGCCTCACGGATCGACGGAGCCCGCGGTCATCGGCCCCTGGGTCTGCGGAGGCCGCGGCTGGGGCCCGGGTCGGCGACACGAAGAGCACCTGGCGGTGATAGCGGAGAGGTCGGTGCGGCGGTCGATGATGTCGCCGACTGAAGGACATGGACGGAGTACGTGGAAGTGAGGTCGCCGCTGCCGGGGAAAGGAACAATGAAGACCCTGGTGTGGGGGGGGGGACCGCTGTGAGGGAGGGGGAAGAACAAAGGGGGCCATGGAGCGGGGTGGTGGGGGGGGGGGGGGGGGGGGGGGAATTTGTTACTTAATAAGCACCCCTTATCAAGTTCAAGTTCAAGTGAGTTTATTGTCACGTGTCCCTGTATAGGACAATGAAATTCTTGCTTTGCTTCAGCACAACAGAACATAGTAGGCATTGACTACAAAACAGATCAGTGTGTCCATATACCATAATATAAATATATACACACACATGAATAAATAAACTGATAAAGCGCAAATAACAGAAAATGGGTTATTAATAATCAGAGTTTTGTGCGAGCCAGGTTTAATAGCCTGATGGCTGTGGGGAAGTTGCTATTCCTGAACCTAGATGTTGCAGTCTTCACGCTCCTGTACCTTCTACCTGAAGTTAGCAGGGAGATGAGTGTGTGGCCAGGATGGTGTAGCGACTATTTGCACACCTTGGGGATGGAAACAAAGAATCCAATTGTGACTTGTCACATGTGACAATAAAATATTAAATTCAATCAATTCATAGATTGCTTTGACTGATTTAAATGATGAATAACTAAATTGTTGAACAAGGTCTATAAGACTAAGCAAGCGTACTTAAAATCAGAGTTAAATCAAATGTTTAATACCCTAATTGATTGAGTAGACTGAAAATGCGTTTTGTTTCATTAAACCCCAGCCCCAGGGACACTCTCGATTACTGCAGATCGCAAGAGTCCACTCTCGCCCTGGTCTTCCTGGATTTGAAAACCATTCACTAAATGGTAAACACATCGTTTAACGGGCTGCAGGTGAATGGTGAAGAATTATTTCCGAGGAATTGAAAGGACGGGGCCAGCCGCGTTGGCGCAGCGGTAGTGTTGCCGCCTTGCAGCGCCGGAAACCCGGGTTTGATCCTGACTACCGCAGCTGTCTGTACGGAGTTTGTACATTCTCCTCGTGACCTGCGTGGGTTTTTAAGACAATAGACAACAGGTGCAGGAGTAGGCCACACGGCCCTTCGAGCCAGCACCGCCATTCAATGTGATCATCCACAATCAGCACCCCGTTCCTGTCTTCTCCCCATATCCCCTGACTCCGCTATCTTTAAGAGCCCTATCTAGCTCTCTCTTGAAAGCATCCAGAGAACCTGCCTCCACCGCCCTCTGACTCACCACTGTCTGTGAGAAAAAGTGTTTCCTCATATCAGTTCCAAATGGCTTACCCCTTATTCTTAAACTGTGTGCGGCCCCTGGTTCTGGACTCCCCCAACGTCGGGAACATGTTTCCTGCCCTGAGCATGTACAAACCTTTAATAATCTTATATGTTTCAATAAGATCCTCCCTCATCCTTCTCCAGGTTTTCTCAAAGATCTTGAGTTTCCTCCCACACTCCAAAGACGTGCAGGTTTGTAGGTTAATTGGCTTGAGTGTGTATACTTGGTATAGGAGTAAAATGTCCTTAGTCTGCGTAGGATAGATAGTGTTGATGTGCGGGGATCGCTGGTCGGTCCGGACTCGGTGGGCCGAAGGGCCTGTTCCCGTGCTGTAAAACTAAAGACTGGATAGTGTGGATGTGGATAGAGCTATTTACAATATATATTAATGATTTGGACGAGGGAATTGAATGCAACATCTCCAAGTTTGCGGATGACACGAAGCTGGGGGGCAGTGTTAACTGCGTGGAGGTTGCTAGGAGGCTGCAAGGTGACTTGGATAGGCTGGGTGAATGGGCAAATGCAGTATAATGTGGATAAATGTGAGGTTATCCACTTTGGTGACAAAAACAGGAAAGTAGACTATTATCTAAATGGTGGTCGATTAGGAAAGGGGGAGATGCAACGAGACCTGGGTGTCATGGTACACCGTCATTGAAAGTGGGCATGCAGGTGCAGCAGGCAGTGAAGAAGGCGACTGATATGTTAGCATTCATAGCAAAAGGATTTGAGTACAGGAGCAGGGAGGTTCTACTGCAGTTGTACAGGGTCTTGGTGAGACCACACCTGGAGTATTGCGTACAGTTTTGGTCTCCAAATCTGAGGAAAGACATTCTTGCCATAGAGGGAGTACAGAGAAGGTTCACCAGACTGATTCCTGGGATGTCAGGACTTTCATATGAAGAAAGACTGGATAGACTCGGCTTGTACTCGCTAGAATTTAAGAGATTGAGGGGGGATCTTATAGAAACTCACAAAATTCTTAAGGGGTTGGACAGGCTAGATGCAGGAAGATTGTTCCCGATGTTGGGGAAGTCCAGGACAAGGGGTCACAGTTTAAGGATAAAGGGGAAATCCTTTGGGACCGAGATGAGAAAAGCAGTTTTCACACAGAGAGTGGTGAATCTGTGGAACTCTCTGCCACAGAAGGTAGTTGAGGCCAGTTCATTGGCTATATTTAAGAGGGAGTTATATGTGGCCCTTGTGGCTAAAGGGATCAGGGGGTATGGAGAGAAGGCAGGTACAGGATACTGAGTTGGATGATCAGCCATGATCATATTGAATGGCGGTGCAGGTTCGAAGGGCCGAATGGCCTCTACTCCTGCACCTATTGTCTATGTTTCTATGTTTCTATGACACTTGAAAAAACACCGCGCGCCAATACGTCATCACGCCGCGTTTTTTTCGGTGACCTGATACGTCAGTCAATGATGCCGGCAGTCGCCAAAAAAATTGCCAAGTGGGACAGGCCCTTTAGACTTTAGAGATTCAGTGCGGAAACAGGCCCTTCGGCCCATGGAGAAGGAGCTAAACTGTGTCTGACCCGTGCTGTCCCTGCCCTATTGTTCATAATACAAAATGCTTTACTTCAATTAACCACAAATACAGAGTAGGTATGTTGCAAAGCCTACCTGAAGCGTCGCTGAAAATCTGTCGCTGCGGGTGTGCGCGATTTTGGCGCCGTTTAGAGGGGGGCGGGTTTAAAACGCGATTTTCTCTAGGCTGTTCAAATCGAAGATGTTCAGCCTAGTTAATTATTAACGAAAAATCGCTGGAAGACCCCGTCGCAAAAGCTATTATTAGTTTTAAAGGCCTCGTATAATAGTTATAGTAGTTTAAAAATCAATCTCTAAACCCGCGACCACCGGCAGCTGTCAGGGTCTCATAGAGCAAATAAATGAAGGTATGCTGCTTATTTTTACATTAAAAAGGGCTTCTTAAGATCCCTTTATACAAAGTTTAATATTGCGAGTAGCTCATTTTGGGCCCATTATATCCCGCAGTATTTTTCTGGGCATTTGAGGGCACAAATCTACCGCAATGTGAACGTTCTAAACCAGCGCGTTCACAGGATCCCACTAGAAAGCTGATTTAAAATGGACTTTAATTTACAGCAATTGAACACTAAATTCCTTCCATTTGGCCTATAAATTAATGTAAATGAGATTTAAAAATCATGTTTTATTGTGAATTATTTATGAATATTATTTGGACACTTAGGCTATTTAAAAATGTTAATCATTTATTAAGAAATGGATAGATGTTTAGATCTAGTAATTGAAGTTTGAAATTAGCTACACTTGGGTAACTAACTAATTATATGCTTTAATTTCAGGTCATCCAAGTAAGATTATTTTATATTTGTTTCAGAATGGTTCAATCTACGATAACTGAAAATTTCATTCAGTTCTCTTAATTTTTAAGAAGGTTATGGGCTTTTGACTGTCACACGATGAGTAGTACAAAATCTAGACTGCCATTGGCAGTTTACAAACAGCGACATACAGAATATTAACATGATCGAAGGCGGCCTGTATCATGGGCTTGGGGCTAAAATGCAGCCAATACTTGAGGAGCAGCCCCTTCAGATACTCGAACAGGGGCTGCAACCTCTCACACTGCACGTAGACGTGGAACACGGTCTCTTCCTCGCCGCAGAAGCGACAGGCGGCTGGTGAGTCCGTGAACCGGCTCAAGTACCTGTTACAGGCCACGGCCATGTGCAACACTCTCCTCCCCAGGTCCCCGATGTAAAGGGGGAGGACTCCCTTGTAGAGAGACCTCCACTGGGGACCGCTCCCGCCGTCAGGTGGTGACACGGAACGCCAGGGCGTGTCCAGACGGAAGACAAGCGCGAGGAAGCGGAGAGTGTGCAGGAGCGGCCTGTAACCGTACCCGCCTCCGCATCACGGAACGACACGCTGGGAAAACCGTGTGTGTGTGTGTGCGTGTCTGTGTGTGTGTGTGTCGTCCCCCCCCCCCCCCCCCTCTCCCCGTTGCAGCGGCCCCTACAGCCTGTCTGTCTTTTTTTTATTTTTTGTCTAGTTAAATGTAGTGTTTGGTGTTTTTTTAATACTGGTTTTAAATGTGTATATGTGGGGGGGGGCAGGGGGAAACTCTTTAAATCTCTTCCCTGTACGGGAGACCCGACCTTTTCCCTGTCGGGTCTCCGTTGTCGTTGGGGCCTAGCACCGTGGAGCGGCCTCCAACCTGAACCACCCGGGGGCTCGGGAGACTGCGGACCTGCGGACTACTCACCATCGTGGGGCTGGCCGGCCTCGGAGCGTGGGGAGCGGTGGTGACTCGCTGCTGCGACTCGACTCCTGGGGCTCGGAGGCTCCAGCAACGCAGCCGCAGGTCCGGTGGACTGTCGGGACATCGGGAGCTCACGGGTCCGGGTGGAGAGAGAGAGAGACCGCTTCCCGGAGTTCCCGCAACGCGACTTCTCCAGCCCGTCTCACGGGGTTGGAACGACCCGGAGCGGGGACGTACATCGCCCGGCGCGGCTTCATGGCCGTGGGATATTACAGCGTCCGCCGGGGGCTCCAACATCGAGACTTTTAGACCGGGAAAGGGGCCGTAAATCGCCCGGCACGGCCTAAAATGGCCGTGGGACTAATCATCGCCCGCCTGGGGCTTGGACATCGGGAGAGAAATTAGAACAGGGGAGAGAAAAGACTTTGCCTTCCATCACAGTGGGTTCACCGTGATGGATGTTTGTGTGAATTAAATTGTGTGTATGTCTAAGAATTGACTTTGTTTGTATGGCTGTGGAAACAGAATTTCAAATGACAATAAAATTGTAGTGTGTGTGTGTGTGCCGGGACAGTGTAGAGGGAGCTGGCGATTACTGCTGGACCTCCTTATTGGAACGTGCAGGAAGGAGCTGCAGATGCAGATTTACAACAAAGCTGGAGTAACTCAGCGGGACAGGCGGCCACTCTGGAGCAGGAAGGGATGACGTTTCCGAAAAAGGGTCTCGGCCCGAAATGTCACCCATTTCTTCAATCTAGAGACGCTGCCTGTCCCGCTGAGTTACTCCAGCATTTAATGTCTATATATCCTTAATGGAATCACTCACTTATTGACCAGCTGCTAGTTGATGTTAACAAGGTGGACCTAATGTAAATGATGAGACAGTATCATTTTATCACCATCTCTCAAACAAATGAGAGCAAGTGATACGAGGATCCATAATGTGCTGGTAAGCTGATCGTTAGTTCTCCATGAAGCTTTCATGAATCATTTTAATTGGGGATCTGATGATAATTTTAAGAGCAGGGTTCGACTAATCACCCATATTTCAGTGCTTAGCAAGTGTCTCCACAATGCTAATGAGGCTATTAATCCCCTCTCGCCAAAAACCCAACTAATTGATTGTTTGTTCAAATCTCTGGAATCAAGCAGTGAAGAGAATTGAATGGCAATGTGTCACTGCGATACCTCTCGACTTCTCACGGAGCCAGCACTGAAATGGCCCTCTGCGGAGCCACAGATCAGGGGCTGGAGATGGAGATGAAACCAAATAGATTTTGAGTTTGAGTTTAGTTTATTGTCACGTGCTTTCGTTGCGTGCTAACCAGGCAACAGAAAGTCGCAGCAGGGTGGCTCAGCGTTAGAGTTGCTGCCTCACAGCTCCAGAGACCCAGGTTCGATCCTGACCACGGATGCCGTCTGTACGGAGTTTGTACGTTCTCCCCGTGACCCGCGTGGCTTTTCTCCGGGTGCTCCGGTTTCCTCCCACACTCCAAAGACGTGCAGGCTTCTCCTTCTTCTTGCTTATGGCGTGCACAGCCTAAAGTTGTAGGTCAACTTGTTCTATTTGATCTTATTTGATTGTGCACGCCGGGTAGATTGCATTCTGTCACAGTCTGCCCTCTCCTCATTCTCATCCACTTCACCTCCCAGTACTTTTCCACTGGTCCCTCCTTCTCCTCACCTGCCTGCCTGCCACTCCCCTCTCATCAGCCCAACTCTCCTCACCTGTTGCACTCAGTTGCCTCTGATCACCAATTAACCCGGTATATAGACTCTCCTCACCGTTCACACAGTGCCAGATTGTTCTCAGCATTCATGCAAGACTCTCCAGCGATTTCCCGACTGCCTACACGGATTCGAACCTGCCTGCCCCTCTTCGGAACCCTCGCTCAATCCTGAGCCTCTGTGTGAGTACGGTGTACCCATTCCTGTGTTACTACTCTGTGTTACAGTATCGTAATAAAGTTCATTACCAACTATACCTGCCTGATTCTGTGCTGCTATTGGGTCCAAGCTATACCCGTTACTGTACAATCTGGCCAACAATGGACCAGCGCACACAACGTCTCCGTCAAACCGCTTCGAGAGGATTGAGCACACGCTCCTGCAGCACGAAGCTATGCTCACTGCCGTCAACTCCGAGGTTCGACAGGCTGTGTCAAACCAGGAGCAAGCATCGGTTGCACTAGCCACCCAGGTCCAACAGCTAACGACCACCCTCGCCCAGGCTACACCCCATGCTTCGCCTCCGGCTCCGACAGCACCAGCTCCCGGTCCGCCAGGACCATCACCTGAGCCCCGGGTGGGAACCCCGGAGCGCTACGCTGGAGACCCGGAGGGCTGCAACCCATTCATCACAAACTGTTCCATTCTCTTCGCCCTACAGCCCTACACCTTCGCCCAGGAAGCGGCGAGAATGGCGTTTACCATTAATCACCTGACTGGCAGAGCTCGGCAGTGGGGAACGGCTGAATGGGAGCGACGCACGCCAGCTTGCTCCTCTTTCCAGGCCTTCGCAAAGTGTTCGGTGAGGTTTCGATGGGCCCGGACGCTGCGGGAAGTCTGCTGGGGTTGAGCCAGGGGAACCAGAGCGTCGCTGACTTCGCCATCGACTTTCGCACCAGGGCCCGTCAGAGTGATTGGAACGCCCCGGCCCAGTGTGACGCTTTCTTGCTGGGCTTGAGTGACTATATCAAGGATGAGTTGGTGTCCCACGACCTTCCTTCTTCTCTGGATGGGCTTATCGAGCTAACGACCCGTCTGGACCGACGCATCCTGGCGAGACGTCGGGAGAGGCGACAGGGACAGGCGGACCGCCAGCTATCCACCCAAGCTCGTTTTCCTCCAGAGACTGGACTACCCTCGTCGGGGCAACCGTCGAGGCAACCCGAACCCATGCAGGTGGGTCGCACCAGTCTCACCCCCCAGGGAACGTCGGCGTCGGGGGAACCTCTGTCTCTACTGTGGCCTGGCGGGTCATTACTTCTCCAAGTGTCCAGTAAAATGCCAGACTCGCCAGTAGCGGAGGAATTACTGGTGAGTCGAACCTCTGAACTTTCCTCTGCCCGATGCCCTCTTTGTCATGCCCGTCTGCTGTTGTCTGATGGTTCTCACACCATTGCCACCTTCATAGACTCTGGTTGTGACATTAATCTTATGGACAAGGAACTAGCCCGCCAGCTAGGCATCAGTTGTGTTCCCCTGCCTGAACCTGTTCCCGCCAACGCCCTCGACGGCCATCTCCTGGGGACTGTTTCTCACCAGACGGTCCCAGTGCGCATGCTCCTGTCTGGTAATCACCATGAGACCATCCAGTTCCACATCCTGCAGTCTCCCCGTCTTCCCCTCATCCTGGGTTACCCCTGGCTTCGGCGACACAACCCCAACATCGACTGGAGGATGGGGGTCATCTTGGGTTGGAGCCCTTCCTGCCACCAAGTGTGCCTGAAGCAAGCCTCAGCTCCTCAACCGGCCACCTGCTCCAGTACGGCTCCAGATCTGACGGGGGTCCCAGCCGAGTACCATGACTTTGGGGAGGTTTTTAGCAAGTCTAGGGCCACCTCCCTTCCTCCTCATCGGCCCTATGACTGCACCATAGACCTCCTGCCTGGTTCCGCTCCTCCTAGGGTTCGCCTTTACTCCCTGTCCGCCCCTGAGAGAGGCGCCATGGAGAAATACATAAACGACTCCTTGGCTGCTGGTCTCATCCGTCCCTCCTCGTCTCCTGCTGGGGCTGGGTTCTTCTTCGTGGAGAAGAAGGACAAATCTCTGCGTCCCTGCATAGATTACCGGGGGCTCAACGGCATCACGGTGAAGAATCGCTACCCTCTCCCACTCATCTCCTCTGCTTTCGAGCTCCTGGAGGGGGCCACCATCTTTTCGAAGTTGGATCTAGGCAACGCCTACCACTTGGTCCGCATCAAAGAGGGAGATGAGTGGAAGACCGCCTTCAACACTCCCACGGGACATTATGAATACCGGGTGATGCCCTTTGGCCTCACTAACGCCCCGGCCGTCTTCCAGGCTTGGGTCAATGACGTTCTCAGAGACATGTTGAACAAGTACGTGTTCGTCTATATTGATGACATCCTCATCTTTTCACGGACCAAGGAGGAACACGTACACCACGTCCAGGCAGTTCTACATCGGCTCCTGGAGAACTCGCTCTTCGTTAAAGCTGAGAAGTGCGAGTTTCAATCCCCGTCAGTCTCCTTCCTAGGATACATCGTTGGCCAAGGGAACATCAAGATGGACCCCGCCAAGGTCTCTGCTGTCACCACCTGGCCTGTTCCTGACTCCCGCAAGCAGCTCCAAAGGTTCCTGGGGTTCGCCAATTTTTACCGACGGTTCATCCGTGGCTACAGTACTGTGGCCGCACCCCTCACGGCACTCACCTCCTCCAAGGTTCCGTTCCGGTGGTCTGCCGCGGCCGACGAAGCTTTTCAGACACTCAAGACACTGGTTTACATCGGCCCCCATCCTCCAAGTTCCGGACTCAGAGAGACAGTTCGTGGTGGAGGTGGACGCCTCCGACGTGGGGGTGGGAGCTGTTCTGTCCCAGCGGGCTGCCGGGGACCAGAAGCTCCATCCATGCGCCTTCTTCTCCCGACGCCTGACCCCTGCTGAGAGGAATTATGACATTGGCAACCGAGAACTGTTGGCGGTTAAGTTGGCGTTGAGGAATGGCGTCACTGGCTGGAGGGAACCGAGCAGCCTTTCTTGGTTTGGACTGACCACAAGAACCTTGAATACCTCCAGTCAGCCAAGAGGCTCAACTCTCGTCAGGCCCGCTGGTCTCTCTTCCTCACCCGCTTCAACTTCTCCCTCTCCTACCGACCTGGGTCCCGCAACGTGAAGCCCGATGCCCTCTCTCGACAGTTCTTGGCGAAGGAGGAGCCTGCCTCTGGCCCCAAGACCATCCTTCCCGTCCTCGCACAGGGTTGCCTCCCTCACCTGGGCAGTGGAAGGAGAAGGTCAAGGCGGCCTTGGAGAACCAGCCGGGAACCAGCGCATGCCCTCCTGATCGCCTGTTTGTGGTTTCTGCCCTGCGGTCCGACGTCCTTCAGTGGGCCCACAGCTCTCGACTCACCTGTCATCTCGGCATTCAGCGGACCAAGGAGATGGTGCTACGGAGGTTCTGGTGGGCATCGCTGGAGGAGGACACTCGGGAGTTTGTCAACGCCTGTCCCGTTTGCAACCAGCACAAGGTCTCACACCAAGCTCCTGCGGGTCATCTGCTTCCACTGCCTGTCCCCCATCGACCATGGCCCCACATCTCCCTGGACTTCGTTACCGGCCTGCCCCCATCCAGTGGTCACACCACCATCCTGACCGTGGTCGATAGATTTAGCAAGATGGCTCACTTCGTGCCTCTGCCCAAGCTTCCGTCAGCCAAGGAAACTGCCGGGCTCAGGTTACTCCACGTCTTCAGGCTCCATGGTCTCCCCGTCGATGTGGTCTCCGACCGGGGACCCCAGTTTGCCTCTGTGTTCTGGAGGGAGTTCTGCACGCTTGTGGGGGCCACCGTGAGTCTGACGTCCGGATTTCATCCCCAGTCCAACGGCCAAACTGAAAAGAAGAATCAGGAGATGGAGACGGCGCTGCGGTGTATGGTGTCCAAGCATCCCTCCTCCTGGTCTCAGCAGTTGTTGTGGGTGGAGTACGCCCACAACACCCTGACAAGCTCGGCCACTGGGCTCTCCCCTTTCCAGTGTGCCGACGGGTTCCAGCCTCCACTGTTCCCGGCGCTGGAGAAAGAGGTTTCCTGCCCGTCCGTCCAGGCCTTCATTCGTCGCTGCCGCAGGACGTGGACCCAAGCCAGGGCGGCTCTTCTCCGCTCCGTGGACCGTTACGCCACGGCTGCCAACCGTCACCGCACCCAGGCCCCCACCTACCTCGCGGGCCAGAAGGTGTGGCTGTCGACCCGGGACCTTCCCTTGAGGGTGGAGTCCAAGAAGTTGGCACCCAAGTTCATCGGTCCCTTTGAGATCCAGAAGGTCATCAACCCAGCGGTTGTGAGGCTCAAGTTGCCTCGTTCCATGCGGGTCCATCCTACGTTCCATGTGTCCAGAGTAAAGCCAGTCCGGGAGAGCTCCCTGGTCCCCGCAGTCCCTCCTCCTCCACCTCCTCGTCTCGTCGACGGAGGCCCCGCCTTTACGGTGCACCGCCTCCTGCGCTCCCGCCGTCGCGGGAGGGGTCTCCAATACCTGGTCGATTGGGAGGGTTACGGTCCAGAGGAGAGGTCCTGGGTTCCTGCTCGACACATCCTGGACGCCTCCCTCATCAGGGAGTTTCACCGGCGTCATCCCGACCAGCCGTCCAAGTCCGCCACTCCTAGAGGGGTCGCCGCCCCTGAGACTCTGTCCCCTCTTCCGTCTGAGGCGCCCAGTGACGATGAGACGGAGCTTTCCTCTGATGCTATGGAGGAGGATACGGACATGTATGTCTCGGACGAATATTAGCCCTCCTCCGGTCCCCCTCCTCCCACCCAACTCTGCGTGGGATTGGGTTTATTTTCTTTATTGTTTTTTTGTTTTTGTTTTTGGACGTCAGGAGCCGTCCCTTGAGGGGGGGGGGTTCTGTCACAGTCTGCCCTCTCCTCATTCTCATCCACTTCACCTCCCAGTACTTTTCCACCGGTCCCTCCTTCTCCTCACCTGCCTGCCTGCCACTCCCCTCTCATCAGCCCAACTCTCCTCACCTGTTGCACTCAGTTGCCTCTGATCACCAATTAACCCGGTATATAGACTCTCCTCACCGTTCACACAGTGCCAGATTGTTCTCAGCATTCATGCAAGACTCTCCAGCGATTTCCCGACTGCCTACACGGGTTCGATCCTGCCTGCCCCTCTTTGGAACACTCGCTCAATCCTGAGCCTCTGTGTGAGTACGGTGTACCCATTCCTGTGTTACTACTCTGTGTTACAGTATCGTAATAAAGTTCATTACCAACTATACCTGCCTGATTCTGTGCTGCTATTGGGTCTAAGCTATACCCGTTACACATTCGTCGAAACAGGGCGGACCACGTGAAGGTTGCAATCTCCCACCCCACGTGCTGGCTTGAAGGATAATTAGCTTCGGTAAAGATTGCAAAATTATCCCTTGCGCGTAGGATAGTGTTGGTGTGCGGGGATCGCTGGTCGGCGCGGGCTCTGTGGGCCGAAGGGCCTGTTTCCGCGCTGTATCTCTAAAGTCTAAAGCATGGAGTGAAGGTGAACTTTGAATTGCCAGAGGAATTGTAACGCTGCTTGTAACGGTGACAGTAACTAACACGTTCACTGATACAGCGCGGAAACAGGCCCTTAGGCTCACCGAGTCCGTGCCGACCAGCGATCCACGCACACTAACACTATCCTACACACACACACTAGGGACAATTTTTACATTTACACCAAGACAATTAACCTACAAACCTGCACGTCTTTGGAGTGTGGGAAGAAACCGAAGATCTCGGAGAAAATTCTCGGGGAGAACGTGCAAACTCCGCACAGACAGCACCCGCAGTCAGGATTGAATGCCGGTCTCCGGCGCTGAAAATGCTGTAAGGCAGCAACTCTACCGCTGCGCCACCGTGACGCCCTATCTATCTTAATAGGATCAATTTTTAAATACAGAATGCCCGCCCCTCTCAGGGCCCCACCAAGACTAGCCCCCCTCCTCCCCACAACACCAACTAATACCTCCCCAAAGTAACACTAATTGGCAGAAACTTGGCCTGAATCTCCCTGAGGTATTGTTGCTATGGGGAAGATGCTTTGATTTTAAACTGTGTTGGGGGATGCTGCCCTCTGCCAAGGATAAAGCTTATGCTAACTCGCTCTGTGAAGTCTGCCTGAGGTTCCTCTCTCTTGGCAACAGCGAGAAAGGCGATGACGAAAGGGGTGGAACGGTGGCGCAGCGGTAGAGTTGCTGCCTCTCAGCGCCAGAGACCCGGGTTCCATCCTGACCACGGGCGCTGTCTGTACGGAGTTTGCACGTTCTCCCCGTGACCCGCGTAGGTTTTCCCCGGGTGCTCCGGTTTCCTCCCACACTCCAAATACGTGTGTGTAGGAAGGAACAGCAGATACTGGTTTAAACCGAAGGTAGATGCAAAAAAGCTGGAGTAACTCAGCGGGTCAGGCAGCACCTCCGGAGAAAAGGGATAGGTGACGTTTTTGGGACGAGGTCCTTTGTCGGTCTCGACCCGAAATGTCACCTATTCCTTTTCTCCAGAAACGCTGCCTGACCCATTAAATTACTCCAGCTTTTTGTGACTATATCAGGTTTCTGGGTTAATTGGCTGGTAAACAACAGACAATAGGTGTAGGAGTAGGCCATTCGGCCCTTCGAGCCAGCACCGCCATTCAATGTGATCATGGCTGATCATCCCCAATCAGATTGTAAGTTGTCCCTAGTGTGTGTAGGATAGTGTTAGTGTTCGGGGATCGCTGGTCGGTACGGACTCGGTGGGCCGAAAAGCCTGTTTCCACGCTGTATCTCTAAACTAAACTGAACTAAACTGAAACAGTATAATGCTTGGTCTGTGGTCAGGAGGGGGCCACTCAGCCCATCTAGTCTGTTGCACCAGAGACTCAGGGAACTGCAGGTTCCGGTTTACGTGAAAAATACACCGTGCGCTGGAGTAACACAACGGGTCAGGCACCATCACTTGAGAATATCTGTAGGTGACATTTTAGGTTGAGACCTGAGAAGGGAGATCGCACTTCCCAAAGACGTCCAGGTCTGTAGGTTCATTGGTTTCTGTAAATAGTAATTTGTACCGAGAGTGTAGGATAGTGTTAGTGTACGGTTGATTGATAGTCGGCATGGACTCAGTGGGCCGAAGGGCCTTATTCCATGCTGTATCTCTAAAACTAAAACTAACACAATGTGCCTTCATGATCGGGTTAAGAACTCTACACCTAATAACAACTGGGACTAGAATATGGCTACACACTTGTACTGCATCTGAGAAGCTTATCTAATATGTGTCTATGAATGAATGAATGAATAAGTTTATTGGCCAAGTATTCACATACAAGGAATTTGCCTTGGTGCTCCGCCCACAAGTGACAACATGACAAACAGTGACAATTACGAATGACACAGACAACATTAAACATGTGTTTATGTACAGTGATACTTGTACTGAGCTGTATACAAAAATGCATTTCACTGTACCTCGGTACACGTGAAAATTAAAGTACCATTGAACATTTCATGTTCATAAGTGATAGGAGCAGAATTAGGCCATTCGGCCCATCAAGTCTACTCAGCCATTCAATCATTGCTGATCTATCTCTCCTTCCTAACCCCATTCTCCTGCCTTCCCCCCATAACCCCTGACACCCACACTAATCAAGAATCTATCTATCTCTGCCTTAAAAATATCCACTGACTTGTGGCCTCCACAGCCGTCTGTGGCAAAGAATTCCACAGATTCACCACCCTCTGGCTAAAGAAATTCCTTCTCATCTCCTTCCTAAAGGGACGTCCTTTAATTCTGAGGCTGTGACCTCTCGTCCGAGACTCTCCCACTAGTGGAAACATCCTCTCCACATCCACTCTATCCAGGCCTTTCACTATTCTGTACGTTTCAATGAGGTTCCCTCCTCATTCTTCTAAACTCCAGCGAGTACAGGCCCAATGCCGACAAACGTTCATCATAGGTTAACCCACTCATTCCTGGAATCATTCTTGTAAACCTTCTCTGAATCCTCTCCAGGGCCAACACATCCTTCCTCAGATATGGGACGCTAACTTGCTCCAATTAATTTTCCAAATGCGGCCTGACCAGAACCAGGGGTCACACAGTTTAAGAATAAGGGGTCGGCCATTTAGGACTGAGATGAGGGAAAACCTTTTCACCCAGAGAGTTGTGAATCTGTGGAATTCTCTGCCACAGAGGGCAGTGGAGGCCAATTCACTGGATGTTTTCAAGAGAGAGTTAGATATATCTCTTAGGGCTAATGGAATCAGGGGATATGGTGAGAAATCAGGACCGGGGTGCTGATTTTGGATGATCAGCCATGATCATATTGAATGGCGGTGCTGGCTCGACGGGCTGAATGGCCAACTCCTGCACCTATTTTCTATGTTCATAGAGTCTCAGCATTACATCCCTGTTTTTGTATTCTAGCCCTCTTGAAATAAATGCTAGCGTTGCAGTTTCCAGGGCTGCTAGTATTAGGTATGTTACAATACTTACCTTCAGCGGCGCTGCAATTCTGCCACTGGCCGTGTGCGCGATTTTGGCGCATTTGAGGGAGGGGGGGGGGGGGGCGGGGTTAAAACGCGTTTTTTTCCTACCTTGTCTTGGATTATATTTGGTTGGAGTGCAAGATTTTGCTTAAGAATCGTTCCGACTGCCGTACTGTCTATTTTTTTATTTAAATCGCCCGACTCGTTCAACGCTGGAGTCATTTTAAAATCAGCTTCTGAAGTTGTCTACGCCGACAACGGGGATGGATTTCATGTAGGTGACAGGTAAAAGAAAGCCGTTTATTTTATGTATAAAAGTGGTCCTTAAGATACCTTTAGTTCACATTTTAAGTTGCGAAACGGTGACTTAGTCCCCATACTAACCGGCAGTGTTTTTCATGCAGATATGGGAGTCTAAATCACTGCAAACCGCAACGTTCCAAATGGTCGCGTTCCAGAAAAACCCACTCGCAAGCTGATTTAAATGGCCTTTAATTTTAAACATAATAAATTAATTTTAAAGGTATTAAACATTAAATTCCTTCCATTTGGCCTATAAATCCATGACAATGCGATTTAAAAATTATGTTTTATTGTGAATTCTTGTGTGAATGTTATTTGGACAGTTAGGCTATTTAAAAATGTTAATCTATTCTTAAGAGATTGATAGATGTTTAGATCTAGTAATTGAATTTTGTAATTAGCTACAATTAGGTAACTAACTAATTATGTGCTTTAATTTCAAGTCATCTAAGTAAGATTGCTTCATATTTGTTTCAGAATGCTTCAATCTATAATAACTGAAAATCTATCTCAGTTTTCTTAAATTTTAAGAAAGTTATGGGCTTTTGACTGTCCTCGATCATAGCTTTTGAGTTAAGTCAATGGAAAAGCAGTAGGGAACAAGATGCTAATTTCCGAGTATGAAAACTTTTTTAATACTGAAGATATTAAAGTGAATTCGGTGTCAAATTAAACTTCTTTTTATGCTTTATCTGATGGGATAATTTACAGACTTGATTTTTTAAATCTCAAAATTTTGTAACATTGCTACTAGTATTATGAGAGCGTGTGTGTGTGTGTAACACTGTATCCAGTCAGGCGGACCATAAAGTGGAAGGGTGGAAAGGTGACTCTAGCAGTGCCAGGTATATTAACTCTGCCAGCCCTGCGTTGGTTGCTTGCTTGCTGCAGCCACAGTCTCCCTGCTGCTAATGTCCCGTGTGTGAACCGCATCTCATATTTCGCTTGGGCAGCTTACAGCCCAGTGGTATGAACATTGATTTCTCTCACTTCAGGTAGTCCCGGCATTCCCTCTCTCTCTATCCCCCCCACCCATCCAAGTCGTACCAGCTTCTCACTTACACCCAACGAACAGCTAAAGGGCCTGTCCCACTTGGCGTTCTTTTCGGCGACTGCCGGCGTCATTGACTGACGTACCAGGTCGCCGAAAAAGGAGACCTTTAAGAATAAGGGGGAAGCCATTTAGAACGGAGACGAGGAAACACTTTTTCACACAGAGAGTTGTGAGTCTGTGGAATTCTCTGCCTCAGAGGGCGGTGGAGGCAGGTTCTCTGGATGCTTTCAAGAGAGAGCTGGATAGGGCTCTTAAAGATAGCGGAGTCAGGGGATATGGGGAGAAGGCAGGAACGGGGTACTGATTGTGGATGAGCAGCCATGATCACATTGAATGGCGGTGCTGGCTCGAATGGCCTACTCCTGCACCTATTGTCTATAGTTTACCAGCCAATTAACCCAGAAACCGGTCCGCGCCGACCAGCGATCCCCGCACACTAACACTATCCTACACACACTAGGGACAATTTACAAATTGACAAAAGCGCTGGAGAAACTCAGCGGGTGCAGCAGCATCCATGGAGCGAAGGAAATAGGCAACGTTTCGTCCCGAAACGTTGCCTATTTCCTTCGCTCCATAGATGCTGCTGCACCCGCTGAGTTTCTCCAGCACTTTTGTCTACATCCAATATCAGTACCCCGTTCCACCTTTCTCCCCATATCCCTTGATTCCGTTCGCCCAAAGAGCTAAATCTAACTCTCTCTTGAAAGTTCCTTCCTACACATTAATGTGAAGAGACTGGATCAAGGGATCAAAAAGCATTGTGCAGAAAACGCGTGCGTGGCAAGGAGTGGGCTTGGTGCACGAATACAAGGCCACTTGGAGGCGGAGACGGCAGCTGGTCTCGGCTCATTCTAATTCCTGACTTGTCCAGGTCCCCACTTTGCTCTGATGAACCGCATTAATGAATTAATTCAGGGGCCTCAATGCCCCGTCTGTTTGCAGATGAAGGGATTTGCAACAAAAAGGTTCATCGGATAATTTAAATGGTGAGCAGAGCTTTAATAGACTTCAGCCTTTAGTGATACAGTTAGCTGGTCGTTGGGTGAAAACGAGAAGCTGGTGCAACTTGGGGTGGAGTCGAGCTGCTGCCTCACGGCACCAGAGACCTGGGTTCGATCCTGACAACGGCTGCTGTCTGTACGGAGTTTGTACGTTCTCCCCGTGACCTGCGTGGGTTTCCTCCGGGTGCTCCGGTTTCCCCCCACGCTCTGAAGATGTGCAGGTTTGCAGGTTAATTGGCTTGATATAAGTGTAATATTGTCCCTAGTGTGTGTAGCTTAGTGTTAGTGTACGGGGTGATCGCTGGTCGGCGCGGACACGGTGGGCCGAAGGGCTTGTTTCCGCATTGTATCTGTAACAAGATACAGCATAGAAACAGTCCCTTCGGCCCATCGAGTCCACGCCAATCAGCGATCACTTTCATAGAAAATAGGTGCGGGAGTAGGTCATTCGGCCCTTCGAGCCTGCACCGCCATTCAATATGATCATGGCTGATCATCCAACTCAGTATCCTGTACCTGCCTTCTCTCCATACCCCCTGATCCCTTTAGCCACAAGGGCCACATCTAACTCCCTCTTAAATATAGCCAATGAACTGTGGCCTCAACTACCTTCTGTGGCAGAGAATTCCACAGATTCACCACTCTCTGTGTGAAAAATGATTTTCTCATCTCGGTCCTAAAAGACTTCCCCCTTATCCTTAAACTGTGTGACCCCTTGTCCTGGACTTCCCCAACATCGGGAATAATCTTCCTGCATCTAGCCTGTCCAACCACTTAAGAATTTTGTAAGTTTCTATAAGATCCCCCCTCAATCTTCTAAATTCTAGCGAGTACAAGCCGAGTCTATCCCGTCTTTCTTCATATGAAAGTCCTGACATCCCAGGAATCACCGCACACTGACACTATCCTACACACACTAGGGACAATTTACAATTTTTCACCAAAGCCAATTAACCTACAAACCCGCACGTCTTTGGAGTGTGGGCGGAAATCGGAGCACCCGGAGAAAACCCACACAGGTCACGGGGAGAACGTGCAAACTCCGTACAGACAGCAGCCATTGTCAGGATCGAACCCGGGTCTCCGGTGCCGTGAGGCAGCAACTCTACCGCTGTGCCACCGTGCGGCAGAGGTTGAACAAACCTGGATTCTTTTCTCTGGACCGGCAGAGGCTGAGGGGAGAACCTCATAGGAAGTATATAAAAATAGATGGGGTAAACAGCCTGAACCTTTGTCCCAGAGTGGAAAGGTCAAAGTCTAGGGGGGCACAGCTTTAAGGTGAGAGGAGCAAAGTTTAAGGGGAACTTTAAAGAAGGATCCCGACCTAAAATGTCACCCACTCTTTTTCTTCAGAGATGCTGCCTGACCCGCTGAGTTACTCCAGCACTCCAACACAAGATGGCGGCGCTGGCTTAACAGCTGTGGCCCACCTGCAGTCCGTCTGGTTTTTTTTCTTTCTTTTTGTTCCTTTGTCATGTTTTAGTTAATTTTGTTTTATTAAGTTGTGTATGTGTGTGGGTGGGGTGGGAGAAACATGTTTTGGTCTCTTCCTTCGGGGGGGGATGCGACCATTTTTTCTGTCATATTCCCCGTCCCCGTCTCCGTCTGCGCCGAGGCCTAATGGCGGAACTTGCGGCCTCGGAGCTGTGACAGCGGCAGCCACCACCCACGGAGTTTGAACCGGCCCGGTTGCGGAGCACGGTTGAGCCGCGGGGCTTACCATCCGGTGGGGTCACAACATCTGGAGCCTGGATCGCCTCGGCGCAGAGGGAGAACAAAGAGGGAAGAGACAGAGACTTTAAGATTTTGCCTTCCACCACAGTGAGGAGGTGTTTGGTGATCTCACTGTGGTGGATGTTAAATTTGTGTTGATTGTGTGTTTTTGTCATTTTTTATAATATGTATGACTGCAGGGAAAAGAAATTTCATTCAGACCGAAAGGTCTGAATGACAATAAATGAATCTAATCTAATCTAATCTAAAACTCTGTGAAACGTCACCTATCCATGTTCACCACAGATGCTGCCTGACCCACTGAGTTACTCCAGCACTCTGTGAAACGTCACCTATCCATGTTCTCCACAGATGCTGCCTGACCCGCTGAGTTACTCCAGCACTCTGTGAAACGTCACCTATCCATGTTCTCCACAGATGCTGCCTGACCCGCTGAGTTACTCCAGCACTCTGTGAAACGTCACCTATCCATGTTCTCCACAGATGCTGCCTGACCCGCTGAGTTACTCCAGCACTCAGTGAAACGTCACCTATCCATGTTCTTCACAGATGCTGCCTGATCCGCTGAGTTACTCCAGCACTCTGTGAAACGTCACCTATCCATGTTCTCCACAGATGCTGCCTGACCTGCTGAGTTACTCCAGCACTCTGTGAAACGTCACCTATCCATGTTCTCCACAGATGCTGCCTGACCCGCTGAGTTACTCCAGCACTCTGTGTCCATCTTTGATATAAACGAGCATCTATTAACTAGATGTTTAAGAAAGAACTGCAAATGCTGGTAAAATCGAAAGTAGACACAAAATGCCGTGGAAACTCAGCGGGTGAGACAGTATCTATGAAATAGGCATATGGTAATGCAGGGAATGGAAGGATATGGATCACATTCAGGCAGAGGAGATGAGTTTAACTTGGCAACATGTTCAGCATGGACATTGTGGGCCGAATGGCCTGTTCCTGTGCTGTAATTTTTCTTAGGTGTGCAACTTGATTTAGATTTAGGTTTAGGTTTAATTTTTATTATTGTGCAGGAGTGCAGTGTAGGTTTACAAGGTTAATTCCCGGGATGGCGGGACTGTCATATGCTGAGAGAATGGAGCGGCTGGGCTTGTACACTGGAGTTTAGAAGGATGAGAGGGTATCTTATTGAAACATATAAGATTGTTAAAGGTTTGGACACGCTAGAGGCAGGAAACATGTTCGATGTTGGGGGAGTCCAGAACCAGGGGCCACACACAGTTTTTTAGAACGGAGACGAGGAAACACTTTTTCACACAGAGAGTTGTGAGTCTGTGGAATTCTCTGCCTCAGAGGGCGGTGGAGGCCGGTTCTCTGGATACTTTCAAGAGAGAGCTAGATAGGGCTCTTAAAGATAGCGGAGTCAGGGGATATGGGGAGAAGGCAGGAACGGGGTACTGATTGGGGATGATCGGCCATGATCACATTGAATGACGGTGCTCGCACGAAGGGCTGAATGGCCTACTCCTGCACCTATTGTCTATTGTCTATTGTCACATGTACCGAGGTATAGTGAAAAGTTTTGCTTTGTACACCGTCCCAAACGATCAGATGTTGGTAAACATAATCCAGACAAACTCAGGTACAGTTGGTGCAATGTCCAACATTACAGCTCCATCCTGATTGTCCTGCCACCTTCCTGCATATTTACAGTGGACGGCACGGTGGTGCAGTGGTAGAGTTGCTGCCTTACAGCGCTTGCAGCACCAAAGACCCGGGTTCGATCCTGACTACGGGTGCTTGTCTGTACGGAGGTTGTGCGGTGCGTTCTTCCTGTGACCCGCGTGGGTTTTCGCCCAGAACTTCGGTTTCTTCCCACGCTCCGAAGACGTGCAGGTTTGTAGGTTAATTGGCTTGGTGTCAAATGTTTTAAAAAAATTAAAGATTACGGAGTCGGGGGATATGGGGCGAAGGCAGGAACGGGGTACTGATTGGGGACGATCAGCCATGATCACATTGAATGGCGGTGCTGGCTCGAAGGGCCGAATGGCCTACTCCTGCGTCTATTGTCTATTGTCCCTAGTGTGTGTAGGGTAGTTTCGTTTTTTCGTTCAGTTTAGAGACACAGCGCAGAAGCGCGCCCTTTCGGCCCACCGGGTCCGCGCCGACCAGGGTTAATGTGCGGGGATCGCTGGTCGTGTGCGGACTCGATGGGCCGAAGGGCCTGTTTCCGCCCTGTATCTCTGAAACAAATTATT
Source organism: Amblyraja radiata (assembly GCF_010909765.2). Taxonomy (NCBI): domain Eukaryota; kingdom Metazoa; phylum Chordata; class Chondrichthyes; order Rajiformes; family Rajidae; genus Amblyraja; species Amblyraja radiata. The sequence continues at coordinate 2,692,186 of NC_045969.1, forward strand.
GTCACGTGTACCAAGGTACAGTGAATAGTTTTGTCTTTGTACGCTGTCCAAACTGATCCGATGAACTTTAATACAATCCAGACACACTCGAGGCCAGCGGGTACAATGTTCCACATAACAGCTCAATCCTGATTCACCTGCCAGCCTCCTGCATATTCACAGTGGACAATTAACTTACCACGCCCAACATTTCTCTTTGGGAGACCACGTTCCCCAAGGGACAAAGGATTACGAGGTTGGTGAAGGCTGATCGACAAAGAACAACTTATTTAGCAGAGGTCTCAATTATGTGGGGATGTGACTGAGAATTGTAACGTTTACAGTGAAAAGCTTGTGAGCTGGGCGGCACAGTGGTAGAGTTGCTGCCTCACAGCGCCAGGGACCCGGGTTCGATCCTAACTACGGGTGCTGTCTGTGCGGAGTTTGTACACTCTCCCCGTGACCTGCGTGGGTTTTCGCTAGGTGCTCCAGGTTTTCTCCCACACTCCAAAGACGTGCGGGTTTGTAGGTTAATTGGCTTCTGTAAACTTGTAAATTGTTTTTAGCGCGTGTAGGGTTGTGTTATGGGCCTGTCCCACTTACGCGACTTTTTCGGCGACTGCCGGCACCCGTCATAGGTCGTTGCAGGTCGGCGAAAATTTCCAACATGTTGAAAATCCAGCGGCGACCAGAAAGACGCTACGACTCTTTGGGCGACTGAGGAGACGACTCGGGACCATACAGGCGACATGTCGCGGGGTGAAGCCCGTACGGTCGTGAGTAGTCGCCCAAAGAGTCGTACCTTGTTCTGGTCGCTGCTGGATTTTCAACATGTTGAACATTTTCAGCGACCTGTAACAACCTAAGACGGGTGCCGGCAGTCGCCGAAAAAGTTGCGTAAGTTGGACGGGCCCGTTAGTGTGCGGGGTGATCGCTGGTTGGTGCAGACTCGGTGGGCTGAAGGGCCTGCTTCTAAAGTCTACAGTATGTTGTGAAGTCAGCGGGTGTCCGCATCGTGTGGGGGGCTCTGTAGAACAAACCACAGACAATGAGGCAGACGGGGCTCACCCTCTGGAGGCTAATATTGAACGGCAGAGCCGGGTGGGAACACAATGACAAACATTCTCCTTTGTCGTGTTCGACAGGAAGATCATGGATGAATCTGCATGCTGTCAGCGGTATTGAGCAGTGGTCCGATCCATGAACAGTGTCAGTCAGTACAAACCCTGGTCTGAATAACACCATGCACAGTCTGGCTATTTGTCATCGAGCCATACAGCGTGGCAACAGGCCCTTCTTGCCCACATCGACAAACTTGCCCCATCTACACTAGTCCCACCTGTCCGCGTTTGGCCCATATCCCTCTAAACCTGTCCTATCCATGTACCTGTCAAACTGTTTCTCAAACGTTGCGATCGTCCCAGCCTCAACTACCTCCTCAGGCAGCTCGTTCCATACACCCACCGCCCTTTGTATGAGAGATGGTTCTCGATCCGAAACGTCACCTATTCCATTTCTCCAGAGATGCTGCCCGACCCACTGAGTAAAGGGCCTGTCCCACTGTACGAGGTAATTCAAGAGTTCTCCCGAGTTCTCCCCTGATTCGAGCTCGTGTAATGTATGTAGTGGGTCCGTAGGAGTTCATGGATGTCACGTAGCAGCTCGTACAAGTAACGGTAGGTATTCGGGAAATCCGGTAAATTCATGAAGTTTTTTCAACATTGTGAAAAATGTCCATGAGTAAAAATATACTTGTGATGAAAAAAAATGTTACTTTTTACTCGTACGAGCCGCTACGTACGAGTAAAATAAGGCTGGCAGTATCATCAAAGACCCACACCATCCTGGTCACACACTCATCTCCCTGCTACCTTCAGGTAGAAGGTACAGGAGCCTGAAGACTGCAACGTTCAGGTTCAGGAATAGCTACTTCCCCACAGCCATCAGGCTATTAAACCTGGCTCGGAGAAAACTCTGAACATTAATAACCCATTATCTGTTTATTTGCATTTTATCAGTTTATTTATTCATGTGTGTATATATTTATATAATGGTATATGGACACACTGATCTGTTTTGTAGTCATGCCTACTATGTTCTGTTGTGCTGAAGCAAAGCAAGAATTTCATTGTCCGATACAGGGACACATGACAATAAACTCACTTGAACTTGAACGTACCCGCTACGTACATTACACGAGCTCCAATCAGGGGAGAACTCGGGGAAAACTCTTGAATTTCCTCGTACAGTGGGACAGGCCCTTTACTGTGTCTCTACCCTCTGTGTGGAAAAAGTCACCCCTAAGGTCCCTATTAAATCTTCCCCCCCCCCCCCCCCCCCCCTCTCTCACCTTAAACCTATGTCCTCTGGTTCTCAATACCCCTACTCTGGGCAAGAGACTCTGGGAAAGTGCATCCAAGCGATCCATTCCTCTCATGATTTTGTACATCTCTATATGATCACCTCTCATCCTCCTGCGCTCCAAGGAATAGAGTCCCCAGCCTGCCCGACCTCTCCCTGTAGCTCACACCCACTAATCCTGGCAACATCCTCGTAAAACGTTGTTGAGTTGTACAGATGGCCTGAGTGCAGAATTTTATAAATAATTTCAAGATCTGATTTCCCCAAGATTACAAATAATGTATAGATATGCATATGACCAAGGAAAATTACCAGAATCTTTAAATGAATCCACAATTACACTCATCCCTAAAGTAGATAAGGATTTGGAAGATCCTGGATCATATAGAGCGATTGCCCTTTTAAATACAGACCAAAAAATATTAACTAAGGTCTTATCTAGGAGATTAAGTTTAGTGATCTCTAAATTAATACATTATGATCAAACAGGTTTTATCCCAAAACGTTACTCATCCCATAATCTCAGACGTTTGTTTAATATTATATATTCAAAAAGAATACGAGATACGGAACTAGCGGTTATATCACTAGATGCAGAAAAAGCGTTTGATCAGGTGGAATGGATGTATTTATTTAATATAATGGAAAAGTTTCAATTGGGGGATAGATTTTGTAAATGGGTAAGAATTTTATACTCGAATCCTATGGCAAGAATTTTGACTAACCAAATTTTATCAGCCAAATTCAAACTCTCTAGGGGATGCAGACAGGGATGTCCGTTATCACCCTTATTGTTCGCATTGGTGATAGAACCATTGGCGGAAAAAATTAGATCTGAACCTGAAATATATGGCTATAATACTGATACAACAATTAATAAAATTTCTTATATGCAGATGATGTTTTGATTTATATTACAAAACCGGAAATTAGTATTCCCAACCTGCTAAACATTATAACTAAGTTTGGTGCATTTTCTGGGTATAGGATTAATTGGGATAAAAGCGAGATTATGCCAATAACAGGAATAAATCTTAATACATTACAACAATACCCATTAAAAGTAGTTACAGACAAACTTAAATATTTAGGGATTAACGTAACTAAAACTCATAACTCATTAATAAAATCCAACTATCCTCAACTATTAGATAAACTTAGAAAAAATATTTTATATTGGAAAACACTGCCTATATCCATGATTGGTAGAATAAGTGCCATAAAGATGGTATTTCTACCGCAGTTGTTATATTTGTTTCAGGCTATTCCTTTTTTTCTTCCGAAAACTTTTTTTTTAAAAATTGATAATATTGTCAATAGCTTTATTTGGGATTATAAAAATCACAGAATAAATAAAAAACATCTATGCAAAGCTAAGATAAATGGAGGATTAGCACTTCCAAACTTTTTATATTATTTTTGGGCTGTTCAGATTAAGAATATGAATTTCTGGTGGGTAAATATGGATCATGAACCGACATGGTTAAATATAGAAAAGGAGGACTGTCTACCTTTCAATGTAGGTTCGATAATTTTTGCACCAACGGAAGTACAAAAAAAATATTATAAAGACAACCTAATAATATATAATAATAGACGTATTTGGAAACAAATAGTTAAGACTCTACACTTGGATAATCTCTCATTTAGATTACCAATTATGAATAATCCATCGTTTAAACCTGCTATATTAGATGGGGGGTTTAAACAATGGGATGATTTAGGAATTACAAGGATAGAACACCTGTATAGAAAAGGAAAATTTCTTTTATTCCAGGAGTTACAAGATATTTATGGATTGTCTCCACAACATTTGTTTAGGTATTTACAAATTAGAGATTATATTAAATCCAATACACAAGATTATAAAAATAAAGAAGCAGGATTGTTAGATGAACTGTTTAATTTATATCCAAATACAGAAAAATTAATAGCCTATATATATATAACATCATTTTGGATAAGGAGAATCCAATAACGGAAGTATATCGTCAAGCATGGGAAAATGAAATGGGATTGGCTATAACAAAAGAAAACTGGGAAGAAAGTCTACAACGAATACACCGGTGTTCATTAAACGCCAGACATATACTGATACAATTTAAAGTATTATATAGGTTACATTATTCGAAAACTAAATTAAATAGTATTTTTCCGAATCTCTCCGCTATTTGTGATAAGTGCAAGAAAGCAGAGGCAAATTTAATACATAGTTTCGTTACATGTCCTAAATTGAATTATTACTGGACAGAAATCTTTAAAGTTATTTCTGAAGTCATCAAAGTTAAATTGGACCCTAACCCAAAGCTAATAATATTTGGAATTCCGGATTTACATCTATCACTTACAGTAAATCAAAGAAATTTCTTTGATTACTGTTTAATAATTGGAAAAAAAAATCATATTGAAATTTTGGAAGGGAACATTATCCCCCACAACCAAAATGTGGGCAACAGAGATGATGGAGACGTTACATCTGGAAAGAATTAGATTTGTCCTATTGGACAAGTATAATTCTTTTGAACAGATATGGTCTCCATATATACAGTATTTAGAGAAGTAGCTGTTCTTGGCAACACAGCTCGACGTGCACCCTGCGGGATTTGGTGAGAATAATTCATTTTTATATTGGAATTACATATATGTCTTTATTGATACTATCACTTGTAGTAGTGTTATTAATAATACATATTGTGGTTACTAAAAATGTTTTTTTTTTTTTTTTTTTTTTTAGTTTCTCTTTTCTTTCTTATATATAATCAAATTATTATTTAATCACTCTCTTAATGATTTATTCTTTCTCTATTCTTTCTCTATCATTATTTCTAAAAAAACAGTAGATAAGTATTACTAGTGTTTTACTTAATGCAAATTGAATTAATTTGATATAAAGTTGTTTGAAGCATTGTAATTGATTACCTTTAATAAAAAAATATATTAAATAAAAAAAAATAAAAAAAAACGTTGTTGAGTTGTCACATGATCACATTGAATGGCGGTGCTGGCTCGAGGGGCCGAATGACCTACTCCTGCACCTATTGTCTATTGTCTATTGAGTCCGATGTTGCTTCCAGCATGCCAAGAGGAGGGTCTTTTAACGGCCAGTGTTGTTAAACAACCACAGAACTGGGAGGAGGGTTGGCGCCTAGTCCAGCCGCCTTCTCGCCCCCGAAAACCAGGGTCCGGAGACGAGGGTGGAGGTTCAGCCATGTAAGTTTCAATGAGATCCCCCTTCATTCTTCTAATCTCCAGCGAGTACAGGCCCAGTGCCGACAAACGCTCATCGTAGGTTAGCCCACTCATCCCCTGGATCGATCGTGTAGACTGGTCCTCGTTTGACCAGCGTACATTTTCTTTGTGCAAGACAGAATTTACGTGGGAAGATATCGTGTCTCAATGTCCGGGAGAGTCCGATAAATATTCCCTGGGTCTACAAGGAGGAGACAGGAAAATGAAAGAGCACTTTGAATAAATCACTTGCTAAGTAAACCGTCTCTCTTCCAGTTGCCTGCACCCTCGTACTTCAACTGTGCATTATCAATCCTTTATCAAACTATTAATTGCAATGTAAAAGCATCAAAAGGACAAATGAACAGAGACTACAAACTGTGCACATTATACTAAAACTATTTCTGATGATAGATAAAGACTTGGATAGAGTGGATGTGGAGAGGATGTTTCCACTAGTGGGAGAGTCTAGGACAGGAGGTCACAGCCTCAGAATTAAAGGACATTCTTTTAGGAAGGAGGTGAGGAGGGATTTCTTTAGTCAGAGGGTGGTGAATCTGTGGAATTCATTGCCACAGACGGCTGTGGAGGCCACAAGTCAGTGGATATTTTTAAGGCAGAGATAGATAGATTATTGATTAGTGCGGGTGTCAGGAGTTATGGGGAGAAGGCACGAGAATGGGGTTATGAGGGAGGGAGAGATCAGCCATGATTGAATGGCGGAGTAGACTTGATGGGCCGAATGGCCTAATTCTGCTCCGATCAATTAACCTGGTGAACCTACGCTGAACTCCCCCAATAACAACAATGTCCTTCCTCAAATTAGGAGACCAAAATTGCACACAATACTCCAGGTGTGGTCTCACCAGGGCCCTGTACAACTGCAGTAGGACCTCCTTGCCCCTATACTCAAATCCTCTTGCAATGAAGGCCAACATGTCATTAGCTTTCTTTGCTGTACCTGCATGCTTACTTTTAGTGACTGATGTACAAACACGCCCAGGTCTCGTTGCATCTCCCCTTTTCCTAATCTGACACCATTCAGATAATAATCTGCCTTCCTGTTCTTGCCACCAAAGTGGATAATCTCACATTTATCCACATTATACTGCATCTGCCATGCATCTGCCCACTCACCCAACCTATCCAAGTCACACTGCAGCCTGATAGCATCCTCATCACAGCTCACACTGCCACCCAGCTTTGTGTCATCTGCAAACTTGGAGATGTCACATTTAATTCCCTCGTCTCAATCGTTAATATACATTGTAAATAACTGGAGTCCCAGCACCGAGTCTAGCAGCACCCCACTAGTCATATATATATTCAGACTTGTCCCACCCCGGCCATTCCTTCCTCTCTCTGCTCTTGTCCAGCAGAGGTTGCAAGATTGTCCCTAGTGTGTAGAATAGGGCTCGCTGGTCGGCGCGGACACGGTGGGCCGAAGGGCCTGATTCCGCGCTATTTCTGTAAACTAAACCAAACGCAGGAGGATATAAGCCACCTGCAACCCTCATTTGATTCCTAGCTGATCAATAATTCCTGTTCTATACATACATCCATCAACCTTTGATTAGGTCCCAGCCTATAAGTTACCCATAGCTGCTTATTATTCTAGTCATAGACCCAGGAACTTTCAATTAGTTTTCAATCTGTACTGATGTAGGGTATAAGTGGTTCTATAAGAAAACTACAAATCCCTTAATAAAATTCCACCTTGTGATTCACTTTGAGGAACATGTTCTATATATAATCCCTCACATTATATCCCAGTCTGTAACTTACTCTGGGATGTGTGGGCTAGGTGGCATAAATACTTAGGGCAGCATTGTGGCATAGTTTGTACAACCACTGCCACACATCCCAGAGACCCGGGTTCGATCCTGACCTCGGGTGCTGTGTGTGTGTGTGTGTGGAGTTTGCACGTTCTCCCTGTGACCGAGTGGGTGCCTCCAGGAGCTCCGGTTTCCTCCCACATCCCAAAGATGGTTAGGTTAATCGGTCCCTCTGTAAATTGCCCCCTCGTGTGTAGGGAGTGGATGAGAAAGTGGGATAACAGAGAACTAGTGTGGACGGGTGATCGATGGACGGCGCGGAGTCGATGGGCCGAAGGGCCTGTTTCCGTGCTGTATCAATCAATCAATCAATCGATTAGTATCTGTTATTCCATATATGACCTGCAAACCCAACCACTTTATCTCCAGCCAAATGCCTCAATCAGATTCCACACTATAACTCAATAGACAATAGGTGCAGGAGTAGGCCATTCGGCCCTTCGAGCCAGCACCGCCATTCAATGTGATCATGGCTGATCATCCCCAATCAGTACCCCGTTCCTGCCTTCTCCCCATATCCCCTGACTCCGCTATCTTTAAGAGCCCTATCTAGCTCTCTCATGAAAGCATCCAGAGAACCAGCCTCCTAAGGGAGAGAATTCCACAGACTCACAACTCTCTGTGTGAAAAAAGTGTTTCCTCACCTCCGTTCTAAATGGCTTACTCCTTATTCTTAAACTGTGGCCCCTGGTTCTGGACTCCCCCCAACATGTTTCCCGCCTCTAGCGTGTCCAAACCCTTAATAATCTTATATCTTTCAATAAGATGACCTCTCATCCTTCTAAACTCCAGAGTATACAAGCCCAGCTGCTCCATTCTCTCAGCATATGACAGTCCCACCATCCCGGGAATTAACCTGGTGAACCTACGCTGCACTCCCTCAATAGCAAGAACTCACTCCGGCATATCTGTGGTTCTACATTCAAATCCCCTCGATTTTGCTTTTCTGTCTGTAACTCAGTCTGGGCATCTTCACAATAAATCTCCAGTGCTTTGGTGCTGTAGACGAGGTGATCTTTAGCTGCGAGACCCAGAGTAATCGCTGATAAAAACATTATTTAAATATTAGCTGGGCTGGAAAGGTTCGCAAATCCCCCAGTGGCTCGGCAATGTGACTCTGCTCGTCTGCAGACTCGAGACTGTGTCTATTCAAGGAATAATAAACCTTTGTCTCTAGCGGGATGAAGCATTAATGTCAGAGCCTGTGGTGTTAAGACTAACATTCCTGTCATTGAGAGCAGTCCCGTCCACAGGGAACTCAAAGTCTCCAATCAAATTGTGAGCTATTAACAATGAAGGGGAGGCCGGTAGCAGAGAGGGGAAGAGAGAGTTAGATTTAGCTCTTAGGACTAACGGGATATGGCCATTTAGGACAGAGATGTGGAAAAACATTTCCCCCCAGACTCACAACTCTCTGTGTGAAAAAGTCCTCATCTCCGTTCTAAATGGCTTACCCCTTATTCTTAAATCTGTGGAATTCTCTGCCACACAAGTCAGTGGGGGCCAATTCACTGGATGTTTTCAAGAGAGAGTTGGATCTAGCTCAGCAGGTCAGGCAGCATCTAAGTACTTGATGTATCCTACACACACTAGGGACAATCTTTACATTTACCAAGCCAATTAACCTACAAACCTGCACGTCTTTATAGTGTGGGAGGAAACCGAAGATCTCGGAGAAAACCCACGCAGGTCACGGGGAAGAACGTGCAAACTCCGTACAGACAGCGCCCGTAGTCGGGATCGAACCCGGGTCTCCGGCGCTGCATTCGCTGTAAGGCAGCGACTCTACCGCTGCGCCACCGTGATCGCCCTTCAGTTTCCGAGATCGAAACCGAGATCTTCGGTTTTCTCCCACATTCCAAAGGCATAGAGGTTTGTAGGTTAATTGGCTTTGTACAGTTGTAAATTGTTCCCGGAGTGTGTAGGATAGTGTTAGTGTGTTGGGATCGCTGGTCGGCGCGGACTCGGTGGGCCGAAGGGCCTGTTTCCGCGCTGTATCTTTAAACTAAACTAAACTAAACTAAACTGGAGTGTAGTCCCTGTGCCAATAAAGGAATATGATTCAAACGCAGCGAGTCTCTTTGAGATCGTTACTCCAACGACTGGCTTAACTCTCTGTGGAGTAAATATTGGACAGGTCGCTGGGGAGAAGTGTGCTTAGACACAATGCCGTTGAATCTTTTACTTCAACCTGAGAGAACAGGCGGTATTCAGTGTAAGGACTCGTTCAAAGGACAATTCGGCCAGACGTCTCTGAGCAGGTCAGGAATTGAAAAGAAATGCAGGTCTTTGCTTCACCAGTGAGAATGTCAAAACTCAGACGACTGAGGATCAAGTAGTGTTGGATCATAATTCCCCCGTTCCCCAAGTTAAAATCTACTAACCTCACGTCTTATGTGTCTTTATGCCCAATATCTTTAGTTTAGTTTAGAGATACAGCGCGGAAACAGACCCTTCGGTCCATCGAGCGTGCCCTGACCAGCGATCCCTGCACACTAACACTATCATAGGGACAATTTACACTTATCCCAAGTATATAAACCTAAGCCAATTAACCTACCAACCTGTACGTCTTTGGAGTGTAGGAGGGGAAAACCCACGCTGGTCACGGGGAGAGCGTACAAACTCTGCACAGACAAGCACCTGTAGTCGGGATCGAACCCGGGTCTCTGGCGCAGTGAAGCAGCAACTCTACCACTGTGCCACCTAATGCCCCTGTCCCACTTAGGAAACCTGAACGGAAACCTCTGGAGACTTTGCGCCCCACCCAAGGTTTCCGTGCGGTTCCCGGAGGTTTTTGTCAGTCTCCACTACCTGCAACCTCCGGCAACCACCTGCAACCTCCGGGAACCGCACGAAAACCTTGGGTGGGGCGCAAAGTCTCTAGAGGTTTCCGTTCAGGTTTCCGTTCAAGTTTCCTAAGTGGGACAGGGGCATTAGGTTGAATTTTCTCTCTGGTAAAGTGAAGACCTGTATTTCAGTTCAATTCTCGACTTGCTCAGTGACCTCTGGTTGAACTAGATCTTAGACTGAGTCACCGTGAGTACTGACCTCCCCACCATCAAAGGGATCCACACAATGCGGTGGCGCAGCGGTAGAGTTGCTGCCTCAAAGCGCCAGAGACCCGGGTTCGATCCTGACTACGGGCGCTGTCTGCACGGAGTTTGCACGTTCTCCCCGTGACCTGCGTGGGTTTTCTCCGGGTGCTCCGGTTTCCTCCCACACTCCAAAGACGTACAGGTTTGTAAGTTAATTGGCTTTGTTAAAATTGTAAATTGTCCCTAGTGCGTGTAGGATAGTGTTAGTGTGCGGGGATCGCTGGTCGGCGCGGATCCGGTGGGCCGAATGGCCTGTTTCCGTGCTGTATCTCTAAACTAAATTAAACCAGGATGTGCTGCCTCAGAAAGACCCACTACATCCTCATTTCACTCTTGCCATTCGGGAAGAAGGTACAGGAGTCTGAAAACCAAGAATTGCTTCTTCCCAACTACTATCATGCTCTCACACACTTGAACAGACCATAGTTCACTTGTTAATCTCTTGTAGTGCTCTTGAACACAACACAGCACTAACAAACCCACTATGGATATTTGAGGTACACAAAAATGCTGGAGAAACTCAGCGGGTGCAGCAGCATCTATGGAGCGAAGGAAATAGGCAACATTTCGGGCCGAAACCCTTCTTCAGACTGATGGGGGGTGGGGAGGGAGAAGGAAGGGAAAAGGGAGGAGGAGGAGCCCGAGGATGGGAGGAGACAGCTCGAGGGTTAAGGAAGGGGAGGAGACAGCAAGGGCTAGCAAAACTGGGAGAATTCAACGTTCATGCCATCCGGACGCAAGCAACCCAGGCGGAATATGAGGTGCTGTTCCTCCAATTTCCGGTGTTGCTCACTCTGGCAATGGAGGAGGCCCAGGACAGAGAGGTCGGATTGGGAATGGGAGGGGGAGTTGAAGTGCTGAGCCATCGGGAGTTCAGGTAGGTTATTGCGGACTGAGCGGAGGTGTTCGGCGAAACGATCGCCCAACCTCCGCTTAGTCTCACCGATGTAAATCAGCTGACATCTAGAGCAGCGGATGCAGTAGATGAGGTTGGAGGAGATACAGATGAACCTTTGTCGCACCTGGAACGACTGCTGGAACGATATACTCCACATGGATATTTGAGGTTGCACAATGGACCTGGCTTTTGTAGGGTTTATCATTTATTTAATTTTTAGTTTAGTTTAGAGATACAGCGCGGATAAAGGCCCTTTCGGCCCACCGGGTCCGCGCCGACCAGCGATCCCCGCAAATTGACACTATCCTACACATATACACTAGGGACAATTTACATTCATTCCAAGCCAATTACCCTACAAACCAGTACGTCTTTGGAGTGTGGGAGGAAACAGTAGATCTCGGAGAAAACCCATGCAGGTCACGGGGAGAATGTACAAACTCCGTACCGACAGCAGCCGTAGTCAGGCAGCAACTCTACCGCTGCACCACCATGACCGCCCATGTTATTATATATGTAGAGATACTGCACAGAAACAGGCCTTACGGCCCGCCGAGCCCATGCCTCCCAGCGATCACCCCGCACACTAACACAATCCCACATTGAGCATGTGCTCTGCACACACACATGCACATGCACCCATGCACAAATAGGCATGCAGTGCAAACACATACTCACACAAACACACACCATCACACATATACACACACCATCACATCACACACACACGTACACACACACACGCCATCACACACACACTTACACACACACGTACACTCACACGCACCATCACACACACACTTACACACGAACACACGCATGTTCACACACACACGCCTTCACACACACACTTATACACAAACACCATCTCACACACACACACACACATGCCATCACACATATACACACACCATCACACACACACACACACACACACATGCCATCACACATATACACACACCATCACACACATACACACACACACACACACACACGCCATCACACACACACACACACACACGCACACACGCACACACACACACACACATGCCATCACACATATACACACACCATCACATCACATACACACACACACACACACACACACACACATACACACACACACAGTGCAGCATATTCCTGCGCTGTACTGCCCTCCCCTCTCCCGTCAGGGTCCCTGTTTCTCATGGCTCTGCCCACCATTCTCCCCTCACTACCAAGGGGTCTTTACACTGAGGGACGATCCCATCTGATTCTCTGCCTCAGGCACTCACTGGTCTCCCAGTGGAACGTGGCATGGAGGTGGTTCAGCTGCCTTGATTCAGCGGACCCGGATCTCCGCTCCAACCTGTCCCACTTCTGGAAAGATTATTGTTTTTGAAATTCAATTTAATGCTGGAATGAATAAACAGCGGCTGGGTCTTGAGGGCAGTGCCGTCCCCGGACAGCCTGGGGGGGGGGGGGAGAGATTTCATTACATGTGGCGGTGTTTGTCTGCCTGTCCGCTCGCAGGAACGATCGTATCTCTGAAGTGATACAGACAGAATTTTAACTGACCAGAGGTTCCCGTGCAGTGAAAGACAAATCCAGTTAGAGAGGAACGGTCGCTGGACTGATTTAGATTGACGTTCTCAACACTAGTGAAATAATCGCCAGGGTGAAAAGGAGTCAGTAGAAAGATAAGTCCATAAGTATAATATATATTATATTAATCATATTATATTCTATTGTTATATTATATTACATTATATTACATCATATCATGTTATCTATATTACTAAAACTCTGTTCTTGACCGGTTTTGGCTTTCTGTGCTGCGGTTTCCGAGAGTACGCCGCCACCTACGGCCATCATATTTGGCCACCTCGCTCAAAGCCCCCCTCCGCCGCACGTGTGCCGAGGATTTTTCCCGTCGATGAAAATTGACAGAGATATTAATGTTTTTACAACATTCCCCATTCTTTCTGCTGACCCTGCTGGAGGGAGGGGGAGGGACTATAAAACCAGGAAGTGGTGTGCCTCAATCAGTCTCTGCGAGTGCTGTGCCTCAATCAGTCTCTGCAAGTGGTGTGCCTCAATCAGAGCTTTGAATGACACTGACAAATGTCTACAGCACTGTGAGTACCCTTATTTTAGGCTTGAAAATGAAAATATGGTTAGAGGTAAAAAAGCACTGCCTGCAAATGGGTGTTTGGGGTTGGGTTGAAGTAAAAAGGCACTCTCTCTCCCCCCCCCCCTCCCTTTCCTCTCCCCCCTCCCTCTCCTCTCCCCCCCCATCCTCCATCTCCTCTCCCCCCCTCCCTCTACTCTCCCCCCTCCCTCTCCTCTCACCCTCTCCTCCTCTCCCCCTCTCCTCCTCTCCTCTCCCCCTCTCTCTCTCCCCCCCCCCCCCTCTCCTCTCCCCCCCCCTCCTCTCCCCTCTCTCCTCTCCCCCCTCTCCTCTCCCCCCTCCCTCTCCTCTCCCCCCCTCCCTCTCCTCTCCCCCCTCTCCTGTCCGCCCGCTCCCCTCTCCTCCTCTCCTCTCTCCCCCCCCTCCTCCCTTCCCCCCCCTCTTCTCTCCCCCTCTCCTCTCCTCCCCCCCCCTCTCCTCTCCTCTCCCCCTCTCCTCCCCTCCCCTCCTCCCCTCCTCCTCCTCCCCCCCTCTCCTCCCTCCTCCCCCCCTCTCCTCCTCCCTCCCCCCCTCCTCCAATCCTCCCCCTCTCCTCCACCCCCCCCTCTCCTCCTCCCCCCTCTCTCCTCCCCCACCATCCCTCCCCTCAACCCCCCTCTCTCTCCCCCCTCTCTCCCCCCCTCTCTCCCCCCTCTCTCTCCCCCCTCTCTCTCCCCCCTCTCTCTCCCCCCTCTCTCCTCCCCCCCTCTCTCCTCCCCCCCCCTCTCTCTCTCTCTCTCTCTCCCCCCTCCTCCTCTCCATTAGCGTGAGTGCAGGAGGGGGGGGGGTAGTTAGTGTGTGATGCTGCATGCCGCCCCCCCCCCCCCCCCCCCCCCCCCCCCCACACAACCGCACGTTGGGGGAACAGACCCAACGGGTCTGCACTTGGTCTAGTATTATATTATAAGTGCCTCGACCTGAAACGCCGCCCATTCCTTCTCTCCAGAGATGCTGCCTGTCCCACTGAAGATTGAGGGGGGATCTTATAGAAACTTACAAAATTCTTAAGGGGTTGGACAGGCTAGATGCAGGAAAATTATTCCCGATGTTGGGGAATCCCAGAACTAGGGGTCACAGTTTAAGGATAAGAGGGATGTCTTTCAGGACCGAGATGAGAAAATCATTTTTTACACAGAGAGTGGTGAATCTGTGGAATTCTCTGCCACAGAAGGTAGTTGAGGCCAGTTCATTGGCTATATTTAAGAGGGAGTTAGATGTGGCCCTTGTGGCTAAAGGGATCAGGGGGTATGGAGAGAAGGCAGGTATGGGATACTGAGTTGGATGATCAGCCATGATCATATCAAATGGCGGTGCAGGCTCGAAGGGCCGAATGGCCTACTCCTGCACCTATTTTCTATGTTTCTATGTTTCTATGTTACTCCTGCACTTTGTGTCTATCTTAGCTTAATTTAGTTAGTTTAGAGATACAACGTGGAAACAGGCCCTTCGGCCCATCCAGTCTGCTCTGACCAGCGATCCCCGAACACTAACGTTATCCTACACGCACTGCAGCCAATTTACAACTATACCAAACCAATTAACCTACAAACCCGAGGAAATGGGCAACGTTTCGGGCGGAAACCCTTCTTTAGTCTGAAGAAGGGTTTCAGCCCGAAACGTTGCCTATTTCCTTCGCTCCATAGATGCTGCCTCACCTGCTGAGATTCTACAGCATTTTTGTCTACCTTCCATTTTCCAGCATCTGCAGTTCCTTCTAAAACCTACAAACCTGTACGTCTTTGGAGATAGACATAAAAAGCTGGAGTAACTCAGCGGGACAGGCAGCGTCTCTGGAGAGAAGGAATGGGTGACGTTTCGGTTCGAGACCCTTCTTCACACTGATGTCAGGGGAGGGGGTGGGACAGAGATAGAATATAGTCAGAGACAGTAAGACTGGTGGGAGAACAAGGAAGGGGGAGGGGATGGAGTTAGAGGGAAAGCAAGGGCTATGTGAAGGTAGAGAAGCCAATGTTCATACCACTGGGGTGTAAGCTGCCCGATCGAAATATGATTAAGAAAAAACTGCAGATGCTGGAAAAATCGAAGGTAGACAAAGATACTGGAGAAACTCAGCGGGTGATGCAGCACAGATGCTCCATAGATGCTGCCTCACCCTGCTAAGTTTCTCCAGCATTTTTATCCACAAGGGAAATATGAGGTGACGTTCCTCCAATTTGCGCTGGGCCTCACACTGACAATGGAGGAGGCCCGGGACAAAAAGGTCAGTGTGGGAGTGGGAGGGGGAGTCGAAGTGCTGAGCCACCGGGAGATCAGGTATGTTGAGGCGGACTGACTGAGGAAGTTAAGTAGTCCTCGATGTTCTGTTCAAGATCAGTGAATTGGGGCTGGACCTTTGTGAGCTTTTATGGTGCCTTTGTCAGGGAAATAAAAATGTTCCTGCATTCTGATGCCTGTCGTCTCTTTGTGGTGTGCAAGATAATACCACAAATTAATTGGATTATGAAGCGTTTGAATTTCATCGAACCCCCAGGGCACAGGGCATTCCGAACTTCATCATAGTTCAAGTGACTAGTTTCATTTCTCCACTCTAATCAAATTAAAATCTTAATGAACACCTACCTAGTTTTATCTTCATTTAATTCGCAGCGTGAAGACTCCGAACCATTGTTTCCCGGAGAGGATTCATTTGTAGGAATGAAAAACTCTCAGGGAAGTTCCCAATGTTCTCAGGATCAGCTCCTATCCCCTCTGTTATCAGGCTTCTGAACGGTCCTTCCACGAGTTAGGGTACTGTCTTGGGACCGAGATGAGAAAAACATTTTTCACACAGAGAGTGGTGAATCAATGTTCATGCCACCAGGATGCAAACTCTCCAAGCGGAATATGAGGTGCTGTTCCTCCAATTTCCGGTGTTGCTCAGTCTGGCCATGGAGGAGGCCCAGGACAGAGAGGTCGGATACATAGAAAACATAGAAACATAGAAAATAGGTGCAGGAGTAGGCCATTCGGCCCTTCGAGCCTGCACCGCCATTCAATATGATCATGGCTGATCATCCAACTCAGTATCCTGTACCTGCCTTCTCTCCATACCCCCTGATCCCTTTAGCCACAAGGGCCACATCTAACTCCCTCTTAAATATAGCCAATGAACTGGCCTCAACTACATTCTGTGGCAAAGAATTCCAGAGATTCACCACTCTCTGTGTGAAAAATGTTTTTCTCATCTCAGTCCTAAAACATTTCCCCTTTATCCTTAAACTGTGACCCCTTGTTCTGGACTTCCCCAACATCGGGAACAATCTTCCTGCATCTAGCCTGTCCAACCCCTTAAGAATTTTGTAAATTTCTATAAGATCCCCCCTCAATCTTCTAAATTCTAGCGAGTACAAGCCAAATCTATCCAGTCTTTCTTCATATGAAAGTCCTGACATCCCAGGAATCAGTCTGGTGAACCTTCTCTGTACTCCCTCTATGGCAAGAATGTCTTTCCTCAGATTAGGAGACCAAAACTGTACGCAATACTCCAGGTGTGGTCTCACCAAGACCCTGTACAGCTGCAGTAGAACCTCCCTGCTCCTATACTCAAATCCTTTTGCTATGAATGCTAACATACCATTCGCTTTCTTCACAGAATGGGAGGTGGAGTTGAAGTGGCATGAACATTGAATTCACACAATTCTGTTAACCCTTGCTGTCTCCTCCCCTTCCTACCCCAGCCCTCGGGCTCCTCCTCCCCCTTTTTCCTTTCTTCTCCCCGCCTCCCTCCACCCCCTATCAGTCTGAAGAAGGGTCTCGACCCGAAACGTTGCCTATTTCCTTCGCTCCATAGATGCTGCTGCACCCGCTGAGTTTCTCCAGCATTTTTGTGTACCTTCGATTTTCCAGCATCTGCAGTTCCTTCTTAAACATTAATAGTTTGTTGTCAGGTATACCGAGGTACAGTGAAAAGCTTCTGTTGCGTGCTATCCAGTCAGCAGAATGACAATACATGATTACAATCGATCCATTTACAGTGTAGAGATACATCAAGAGTCATGAGTGTTTTATTGTCAGATGTCCCGCACAGGACAATGAAATTCTTACTTGCTGCAGCACAACAGAATATGTGAATATGATAAGGGAATAACGTTTAGTGCAAGGTAAAGCCAGCATAGTCCGATCAAGGATAGTCCGAGGGTCACCAAGGAGGTAGATAGTAGTTCAGGACTGCTCTCTGGTTGTGGTAGGATGATTCAGTTGCCTGATAACAGCTGGGAAAAAACTGCCCATGAATCTGGGGGCATCTAAGTGGAAGAATAAGGGGTAAGCCATTTCAGAACCAGAGGACATAGGTTTAAGGTTTTTCTCACAGAGAGTTGTGAATCTGTGGAATTCACTGTCTCAGAAGGCAGTTGAAGGCAATTGTCTGGATGCTTTCAGGAGAGAATTAGATAGGGTTCTTAAAGATAGCGGAGTCAGGGGATATGGGGAGAAGACTGGATAGACTCGGCTTGTACTCGCTCGAATTTAGAAGATTAAGGGGGGATCTTATAGAAAATTCTTAAGGGGTTGGACAGGCTAGATACAGGAAGATTGTTCCCGATGTTGGGGAAGTCCAGAACAAAGGGTCGCAGTTTAAGAATAAAGGGGAAATCTTTTAGGACTGAGATGAGAAAAACATTTTACACACAGAGAGTGGTGAATCTGTGGAATTCTCTGCCACAGAATGTAGTTGAGGCCACAGTTCATTGGCTATATTTAAGAGGGAGTTAGATGTGGCCCTTGTGGCTAAAGTGATCAGGGGGTATGGAGAGAAGGCAGGTACCGGATACTGAGTTGGATGATCAGCCATGATCATATTGAATGGCGGTCCAGGCTCGAAGGGCCGAATGGCCTACTCCTGCACCTATTTTTAATGTTTCTATGTCTATGTTTCGATTTAGAATGGAGATGAGGAAAAACATTTTCACCTAGAGAGTTGTGAATCTGTGGAATTCTCTGCCTCAGAAGGCAGTGGAGGGCAATTCTCTGGATGCTTTCAAGAGAGATCTAGATAGGGTTCTTAAAGATAGCGGAGTCAGGGGATTTGGGGAGAAGGCAGGAATGGGGTACTGATTGTGGATGATCAGCCATGATCACATTGAATGGCGGCGCTGGCTCGAAGGGCCGAATGGCCTCCTCCTGCACCTATTGTCTATTGCCTATTGCTGTATTCCAAGCACATCTTACACTAAAGACAATCGACTTGTGTTGGCAGTCCGGCATTTGGCTCCAAGCGCAGTAGATGCGACAGATTTCAAAGCTTCTACGGTAATTACAGGGTGAAAAGGAGAAAGCTGCATCTCACATCACACCTGCAAGCAAGTATTGATCCTCACTTTTAAACGAAAACTGGAACAGACTGCACTTTATCGATCCCCCCGCGCCCTGGCCTGCTCTCTGCTTTATAAAACCGACGAGAAAAAGGGGCAAAGCAGGAGTTTCACACAAAGAATGCCAGAAACCAGCGGCTTATTCACACAATAGTCGCGCATTTCTATTGTGCATTTCGCCTCTCTGACGGCACACATTGTTAAGCGACCTGCACAGAACCTTCTGAGCTGTTTTCACCACCATGAGACAAGTGGCTCTAAAGCTACACACAGCAAGGTCTTACAAATAGCACTGCGATATATTTCCATTCCCAATCCGACCTTTCTGTCCTGGGCCTCCTCCACTGTCAGAGTGAGGCCCAGAGCAAATTGGAGGAACAGCACGTCATATTTCGCTTGGGCAGCTTACACCCCAGCGGTATGAACATTGATTTCTCTAACTTCAAATAGCCCTTGCTTTCCCTCTCTCTCCATCCCCTTCCCCTTCCCAGTTCTCCCACCAGTCTTACTGTCTCCGATTACATTCTATTCCAGTCTGTGGAATTCTCTGCCTCAGAGGGCGGTGGAGGCGGGTTCTCTGGATACTTTCAAGAGAGAGCTAGATAGGGCTCTTAAAAAATAGCGGAGTCAGGGGATATGGGGAGAAGGCAGGAACGGGGTACTGATTGGGGATGATCAGCCATGATCACATTGAATGGCTCGAAAGGCCAAATGGCCTACTCCTGCACCTATTGTCTATTGTCTATTGTCTATTGTCTATTGTCTATCTCTTGCCCGCTCTCACCCTTGACATCAGTCTGAAGAAGGGTCTCGACCCGAAACATCGCCAATTCCGTCTCTCCATAGATGCTGCCTGACCCGCTGAGTGACTTCAGCATTTTGTGTCAACCTTCGATTTTACCAGCATCTGCAGTTCCTTCTTAATCATGCCCCATCTACACTAGTCCCACCTGCCCCTATTTGGCCCATATCCCTCTAAACCTGTCCTACCCATGTGCAGTACCTGTCCAAATGTCCTTTCAATGTTTTCGTATCCGCCTCAACTACCTCCTCTGGCAGCTCATTCCAAATATCGATCACCCTGTGTGTGAAAAGTTGCCCCTGAGTTTCAATTAAATCTTTCCCCTCTCATCTTAAAACTCTGTATTCTAGTTCTTGATTCACCTATCTCTCTATCTATGGCTTTCACTCCAACTCAGGTTGAGTGGTGCCATCTGCTTCATGATGTCCTGCCACTCTCTTCCGTCCCCAGCTGGCATGCTAGCTCTGACCGGAGAGTTGATGTAATATAATAGTAAGATTAAACGAGAACTTACCAGTTTGAAGTTTGATCTGTATTTTATGAGGAGTTACGATGAGGGATTACGTGAAGAACCCGCTCAGTGCGCAGGCGCGGCATACTTCCAAGCAGCGGTGTGGAATCACAGATAGACACAGTTATTTTGAAGTAAACATAGTAAAGACAAGGAGACATCAATTTATTAGTTTGATCCATATAATGAGGGTGGGAGCGGAGGGCACGTAATCCCTCATCGTAACTCCTCATAAAATACAGATCAAACTTCAAACTGGTAAGTTCTCGTTTAATCTTACTATTTTACTTCGGAGTCACGTGAGTGACTACGTGAAGATTTCAAAGCTCTGTGATTTCAAACCGTGTAACAGTTTCATTTCACTCACTGCCGAAGTTCTTGAGGGTGGAAGTGTTATCGTAATGAACCAATGAGTCTATTTGTAGAAAAACACAATGGTATTTTTTAAACAATAACAACAAAGAATTAAGTTGCTCCCTGGGCTTAAATTAAATATTTGCAGTTCCTAAATCTTTACTGCAAATAAACCAGGTTTTGCCAACGGCTTATTATAAAATTTCTGAACGGTCTTTTCCCTTCCCACCATCCTGCTGCAGCCAGGATGTGGTCTATAGGCATGTCCATTCTTTAGCCGTCGACATGGATGCTGCCCTGGTGGAATAAAATTTGTACATGTTAGTGTTTATCCCAGCAGTTTCTAGCACCTGCTTGAGCCATCTCGCAATGGTTTGGCTCGTACCCCACCATAAGGTTTTTGTGACTGACCCACAAGGCTTTTCATCTCCCTCGAATATTCTGGTTGTGTCTATGTAGGATAGTAGGTGGGTCATGGCACATAACCGTGGTTCTGGTGGGTAAGCCACGACTGGATTAGGTGTTCCTGGTCTGCTCTGTTTGACCAGTCACTGGATAACGACAGATCTGGTCTGGAGCTGTGATCATGTTGTCCAGTCGCAATAGGTGTAGTGACTGGACCCTCTGAGCAGATACAAGTGCCATCAACATGAGCGTCTTTAGTGTAGCTTGCTCGAGGCCGGGGGATCTGGCTGGTGGCCATTCCCTGAGATATGTCAGGACCACACTGATATCCCAAATATGGGTATACCTGGGCTTAGGGCTTGATATTGTAAATGCCCTTCATCAGTTTTACCACCAGTGGATGGGATCCCATCGCCTGTTGTCCTGCCGCTGGTTTGAGATAAGCAGAAAGAGCACTCTGCGCTGTGTTGATGGCACTGTAGCTGATCCCTACATCGTGGTGTAGATGGCCAGGAACTCCAGTATGTTGGTGGCTGTAGCTGTTGCGTATGTTGTCCATGTTTCCTGGCAGTACTTCTCCCTTTTTTAATGCTGGTTAAGTACTGCCTCTTGGTGGATGTTCGAAGGGATGCCGACATGGTGGTGATGGTTTGTTTGGACAATCCCAGTTCCAGGTAAGGTCTGTTCAAACTTGCAACCCAGGCGTTTAATTTTCTCATGGCATGGGTGTTTAGCTTACCTGGTAGGTAAGTAGCTGATAGCCAAATATGTCTTTCGACATACCAATGCCAAATCATGGTGACCAATTTGTCGCATGATAATGATTTTATGCCACCCATATGGTTAATATAAGCCATCACCGTAGTATTTATCAATTTGTAACCGAACATGCAAGTGCTGCATATTAGATAAATATGCTTTTAAACCATAAAAGGCGCCCAACATCTCTAGATAGTTAATGCCCAGTGTAAGTAGTAATGATGACTCTAGTTTAGTCCATCCACCATTTGTGCTGGATATGGAGTTAGTCGCTCCCCAGCCTTGAGCACTGGCATCTGTTTGAATAACTAAAGTAGGGTTAGTGATAAAGATAGGGCTGAAACTATGCCAAATGTTTTCTGCCCACCACTGTAGCTCTGATATTGCTTCAGTGGGTAAGTTCATGACACGATCATAGTGACCTGTATGTCGTTTTATTGCACGTACCTTTGCTCTCTGTAAATTTTTTGATAGTGCAAAGGTCCGAATTGTGTAGCCGGAAATGCTGCTACCATTTCCCCAATTACTCTTGCTACTTGTCGAATAGTTGGTCGCTCGTTGACCATTAATTTGTTGCATGATTGTGCTAATTCAACCATTTTTGCCTTTGGCAAGGTAACAGTCATATGGACTGAGTTAATTGTGAAGCCCAGGTAGTCCATGATAGTGGATGGCTTCAACTTAGATTTATCTGGATGTAGGACGAACCCCAGAGTTTCGAGGAGCTGTTTTGTAGCTGATACTGCTGCCACAGCCAATTCCATCGTTTTCCCTACTATGAGAATATCCTCCAGATATGCCATGACAATATGTTTTTGTTTTCTTAGTATTGCCATGGCTGGGTTCAATATTTTGGTGAATAATCTTGGGCTGAAGTTCGCCCATAGGGCAATGCTTTGTACCATCCAGATAAATTTTAGGTATCTGCGATGATCCTTGTATATGGGCACTAGATAGTAAGCATCTTTAAGATAAATGCTTGCCATGAAGTGTCCTTTGGAATTCAGTTGTTTGGCAGTAACATATGTCTCCATTTTGAAATGTATATACTTAACAAATTTGTTTAGTGATGTTAAGTCAATGATGATGCGACAGACACCATCTTTTTTGGTTTTAGTGAATATATTAGATACAAATTCCAAAGGTTCATGTTTGGTCTTTTCGATGACCCCCTTTGTGATAAGTCTCACCAGTTCAGCTTGTCCCTCACGTTTCTCTTTGACGGAGGGAGAAATACCCTTTGGGGCCATTGTTGAACTGGCGGCGTTTTTTCTGACATGAATTGTATTTTATATCCTGTAATGTTGTTGAGTATATACTTGTCACTCGTGACCACACCCCATGCTTCTTTAAACAAGTGTAATCTCCCCCCTGTTAATAAAACACCCTTATTCTCTATATGCTGGTAGGGACCAGACCCACCTACCTCCATGGTTATTGGCGATTCTGTTTCTTCATTTTCCTGAAGATTTTGTTCTGACGTGCTGGTGATGTTGGGGGGAGGCGCATTTTCCAGAGGGTCCGCTGCGGGCCCTGATCTGAAAGATCTTTGGGGATAATGTGCGGACCCCAAGCGTTCACCAGTCCCATATTGCGGACATCGACTGGTGGATGCCGTGGGGTGCTGCCGCTTGGGTATCGGAGGTCTTGGTTTGCTCGTCCCGGGGCCTGCCCTCATTAGGCCGAAGGTTTTTGATGCTTCCTGCATCTCCTTCAGTTTTTTATTGAAATCTTTCCCAAATAGCAGCGCGTCCGTCTCCGCAGCTGGGGCTTTACACAAGCCAGCAAATTTGGGATTGAGGGCAGGTCTTATGTTTCCATCCGGAGATTGTTGATCTCAAATTGTGTGGTACACATTAATGCCAGCACATCCTGCTGGCAGGTATCCATCTCCGTGGAACGAGCAAAGGCTGTGATGGCCGACGTCAGGAGCCTTAAGATCCGCTGTAGCTTGAGTTCTTGGGTCCGGATGTGTGACCCACATGCCCCAGATTTGGCTGTTGACACTTTTTACTTTGAGGGCCTCACCGTTTTCTGGTGCTGTGTTGTTTCAGCACCTCAGCGAGCACCTTTTCCAGTAATGGTTGATGCTGGCCGCCATTCTTGGTTCCAGCGGTGCTCCAGCCCGTGGGGTTGCTACAAGCGGTCCATCACACCCAACAGCTCTTCATGTTCCTGCACCCCTGGCATACTCCCGAATTCGTCCGCCTGCCCCTGTTCCAGACCAGCCCAGCCCTGGTCACCAATGCTAGCCTCCAGTAATGAGGGAGCAGAGGGCAGTGCATGAAGCACTGTGGAGGGGGTGCCTGACCTCCCTCCGCGAGAGCACTCTTTCTGCGCATCTCGCTGGAGCTGCTCCAATTGCTGTTGGATGCAGCTCAGGCGGCTGTCTCTCCTCCATTTAGGTGGAGACATGTCCCCGTCCGACGAATCGGACGCCACCGGCCGGATGCCTGTTCGGATGGCTAGACATCCAGCCCGCTGTTCAGGCACTAGCGGGACTGGGCTCGGCGATGGGGATAGCGGTGCGCCCGGTAATTGTTCCTACCGCCTGTTGCTGCCCCCCCTGCAATGGAACGCTCCTCCGCTGGAGTCGAGCGGGGGACAGGTTCTTCTGGAGCTTTTGTGCCTTGTAGTAGCGAGAGCGCCCCTCAAGCAGCGCGTCTCGCAGGCACCTGCTCCGTGAGCCGCTCCAGCGGCTCAGGCGGCTCTCTCTCCCCCCGTGCGGGTGGAGAGACGTCCCGTCCGACATCGGGAACACCTGCCGGATACCTCTCGAGTGGCTATGCGTCCAGCCCGCTGCTCAGGTACTAACGGGCTGGCCTCGGCACGGTGTCGGGGAATTACGGAACACCGGGTAACGCTCCTACCGCCTGTTGCTGCCCCCCTCCCCAACGGGAAAACGGGGGACAGTTTTGTTCCAGAGCCTTTTTCTCTGCCTGTAAAAAACACAAGCAGAAAAAGGCTCACCTGTAAAAGAAAACCCGACCTCAGGGTACTCACCTGACGGTCCGGTTCATTCTCTAACGGGAGAGCCTAACTCCCGTGGCAGCCGCTGTTGCACTGCTGGCGTAATGCCGCGCCTGCGCACTGAGCGGGTTCTTCACGTAGTCCCTCACGTGACTCCGAAGTAAAATCAGCGGCTGAATCCCTGGTGCTGTGATGGCCATCCAGCATGATGCAGTTTTACTTGATACACTTTTTACATTGGAAGTCACCAAGGCTTTTCCCGGCATCTCAGCCTTAACCTTGAAGAGGATGTGTTTGTTGGTGGCCTTGGGTTTGTCCCAGTGGCTCATAGAAACATAGAAAATAGGTGCAGGAGTAGGCCATTCGACCCTTCGAGCCAGCACCGCCAATCAATATGATCATGTCTGATCATCCCTAATCCGTACCCCATTCCTGCCTTCTCCCCATATCCCTTGGGGATCATGATAGAAGCCTCCTTGGGGCGATCCCCGGAAACGGTGACACGATGCACTCTGCGACACATCGGGTGACTAATTCTGTCAACATGTTGGACCACGACGGAAGCCAACAGCGAGCTACACGTCATCTGACACACGGGCGAATGAACAAAACATCCTGCTTGAGTCCATTTGCCCTAAGACCTACAGTAAATCTAATAGCCCTGTCCCACAGTGCGAGTTCATTCTAAGAGTTCATTTTTCCTGCATCTAGCCTGTCCAATCCATTAAGAATTTTATATGCTTCTATAAGATCCCCTCTCATCCTAAATTCCTGTGAGTACAAGCCCAGTCGATCCATTCTTTCATTATATGTCAGTCCCGCCATCCCGGGAATTAACCTGGTGAAATAACGCTGGGCTCCCTCAATAGCAAGAATGTCCTTCCTCAAATTACCAGGGCCCTGTACAACTGCAGGTGAGCCTCTTTGGTCCTAACTCAATCATACTACAAACCAAAAAAAGGGAGACACATCTAGTAGGGTGGCATCCCTCGATCTCTCTCCCTTTCTCTCCCTCTCCCACTCCCTCCCTCTCCCTCTCCCTCTCCCTCTCCCACTCCTGGCTAGAACTGCTTTGGTTGCAAGGAGCAGGGTTGATGACACTGCAGGTGGGTTAATCTAAGCCCAGCTATTCTTTAGAAGGGGTTGCAGCGGTAGAGTTGCTGCCTCACAGCGCCGGCGATCCCGACTACGGGCGCTGTCTGTACGGAGTCTGTACGTTTCTCCCCGTGACCTGCGTGGGTATTCTCCAAGATCTCCGGATTTCTCCCACACTCCAAAGACGTGCAGGTTTGTAGGTTCATTGTCCCTCAGATAGTGTTATCGTGCGGGGATCGTGGACTCGGTGGGTCGAAGGGCCTGTTTCTGCTGTATCTCTAAACTAAACGATTTGGTCTGAAGAAGATGTCTCGACCCGAAACGTCACCCATTCCTTCTCTCCAGAGATGCTGCCTGTCCTGCTGAGTTATGCCCCTGTCCCACTTAGGAAACCTGAACGGAAACCTCTGGAGACTTTGAGCCCCACCCAAGGTTTCCGTGCGGTTCCCGGAGGTTGCAGGTGGTTGCCGGAGGTTGCAGGTAGTGGAAGCAGGTAGGGAGACTGACGAAAACCTCCGGGAACCGCACGGAAACCTTGGGTGGGGCGCAAAGTCTCCAGAGGTTTCCGTTCAGGTTTCCTAAGTGGGACAGGGGCATTACTCCAGCAGTTTGTGTCTATCTTCGATTTAAACCAACATCTGCAGTTCTTTCCTACACATAAACTATTTGGATGTTGTTAGCGAAGGAACTGCAGATGCTGGAAAATCGAAGGTAGACAAAAATGCTGGAGAAACTCAGCGGGTGAGGCAGCATCTATGGAGCGAAGGAAATAGGCAACGTTTCGGGTCGAAACCCTTCGTCAACCCGTTTTGACCCGAAACGTCGCCTATTTCCTTTGCTCCAAAGATGCTGCCTCACCCGCTGAGTTTCTCCAGCACTTTTGTCTACCTTGGATGTTGTTAGCAGTGGCCCCATCCCAGTCCTGACCCACTGTCCATGGTGCTGGACTGTTGTAGGAGTCAAGCGCTGCCCATTGGTCTGATCTTCAGCACCTTGGACAGCGACCAGTCTACCCTTCACAGAGACTACCGAGGAACTGCATAGAAGCATAGAAAATACATAGAAAATAGGTGCAGGAGAAGGCCATTCGGCCCTTCGAGCCAGCACCGCCATTCATTGTGATCATGGCTGATCGTCCCCTATCAATAACCCGTGCCTGCCTTCTCCCCATATCCCTTGGCTCCACTAGCCCCTGTTTAAATCAAAGATAGACACAAAAGGCTGGAGTAACTCAGGGGGTCAGGCAGCATCTCTGGAGAAAAGGGAATAAATAGGTGACGTTTTGGGTCAAGACGTCAATAGGTGTTGACCTGAAACGTCACCTATTTCCTTTCTCCAGAAGCATTGATACATAGAAACATAGACAATAGGTGCAGGAATAGGCCATTCAGCCCTTGGAGCCAGCACCACCATTCAATATGATCATGGCTGATCATTCCCAATCAGTACCCCGTTCCTGCCTTCGCCCTATATCCCTTGATTCACTTAGCCCGAAGAGCTAAATCTAACTCTCTCCTAACCATATAACAATTACAGCACGGAAACAGGCCATCTCGGCCCTTCAAGTCCGTGCCGAACACTTATTCTCCCCTAGTCCCATCTACCTGCACTCAGACCATAACCCTCCATTCCTTTCCCGTCCATATACCTATCCAATTTATTTTTAAATGATAAAATCGAACCTGCCTCCACCACTTCCACTGGTAGCTCATTCCACACAGCTACCACTCTCTGAGTAAAGAAGTTCCCCCTCACGTTACCCCTAAACTTCTGTCCCTTAATTCTCAAGTCATGTCCTCTTGTACGAATCTTCCCTACTCTCAATGGGAAAAGCTTATCCACGTCAACTCTGTCTATCCCTCTCATCATTTTAAAGACCTCTATCAAGTCCCCCCTTAACCTTCTGCGCTCCAGAGAATAAAGCCCTAACTTGTTCAACCTTTCTCTGTAACTTAGTTGTTGAAACCCAGGCAACATTCCAGTAAATCTCCTCTGTACTCTCTCTATTTTTCTCTTGAATCTCTCTGAATCTCTCTGATGCTGCCAGACCCGCTGAGTTGCTCCAGCTTTTTGTGAAAAAGCTTTTGTTGCGCGCTAACCAGTTAGCGGAAATATAATACATGATTACAATCGAGCCGTCCACAGTGTACAGATACAGGATAAAGGAATAACGCTGAGTGCAAGGTAAAGCTCGTAAAGTTAGTCCGAGGGTCAACAGTTCAGAACTGCTCTCTAGTTGTGGTGGGATGATTCAGTTGCCTGGGCATCAAACCAGGTACATGAGACAACACTCAACCCAAAACGTCACCCATTCCTTCTCTCCAGAGAAGCTGCCTGTCCTACTGAGTAACATCTTCAGTGTTACACCAGAACCTGCAGCTCCTTCCTCGATAGTAAAGTATTGAACATTGAACCACGGAGGCAGAGGGAAGGAATTGTCCCCAATGTTGCTGTCCACATCAACAATTATCCTTCAACTGACACGAGCTGTGAAGAAGTCGACCGGGTCGATTTGCTGTAGTGGGATCTTGCTGTGTACAACAGGCAGCTTCCTTATCAACATCACAACTGTAACTACACCTGATACGTTTCAGGACTCTAAAGTATGTTGAGTGCTGGGACCGCCCGAGGCACAGCGGGAGAATATCCCATTCATTCTTTCACATTGAGTAATTTAGCTCCTGCTGTCACAGTCATCCCACAACTTGTGATGGAGATAGTTGTCAGCAAATGGCTGCTGCACTTGTCAGCAATCTCTCTCTCCCTCTCTCTCTCTCTCTCTCTCCCTCTCTCTATCTCTCTCTCCCTCTCTCTATCTCTCTCCCTAACTCTCTGTCTCTCTCCCTCTCTCTATTTCTCTCTCTCCCTCTCACTCTCACTCTCTCTCTCTCTCTCTCTCTCTCTCTCTCTCCCCCTCTCTCCCTCTCTCACTCTCCCCCTCCCCTCTCTCTCTCTGTCGCTCTCTCTCTCTCTACTTCTCTCTATCCACTCTTGCTCTCTCCCTCCCCCTCTACCCCTCTCCACCCCACCTCTTCAGCCTCTCTCTCTCCACCTCTTCCTCTCCTTCTCTCCCCTTCCCCTCAATCTCTCCCTCCCTCTTCCTCTTTACCCCTCTCCCACTTCCTCTCTCTCTCTTTCTCTCCCCCACTCACACCCACACATGCATAACAGATGCACGCATACACACCCACATACACACATGCACATAGAAACACACACATAGACACATGCACAAATTGACATGCATGCACGCGCATGAAAACACACACACACCCACCCACCCACACACCCACACACCCACACACCCACACACCCACACACCCACACACCCACACACCCACACACCCACACACCCACACACCCACACACCCACACACCCACACACCCACACACCCACACACCCACACACACACACACACACACACACACACACACACACACACACACACACACACACACACACACACACACACACACACACACACACACACACACACACACACACACACACAGTGGTAACGCTGACACCAGGATGGACAGGTAACATGAGCTGAATCAGATTCGCAGTTTGATGCCGTGGCCTGGAGCCAGCTCCATTGTTTGGTGAAAGTCAATGAACAGCTGGCCCGTCTCCAACACCCGACTGACAGATAAAGAGAGATGCCTTCCTTGAAATGCTACATCTTGATCCTTTCTCTCCACTGATTCTTTCCCTGTGACAGAACCTAGAAGGCAAGGCAGGATATTTTACTGCTGAAGGCACGTCCTATGCTAATGGCTTCAGAGATCAATAAGAAATGCTGGGCTTTTAAAGCACAAACAATGCGCCAAAGAAATGTTTAATGAACCAAAATATGCAAAGCTGGAGACGCAAGCACCCGCAGTTGCTGAATCTTGCATAGAATGCAAAAATGCTGGAGTAACTCGCAGGGCAGTTCACGTCACTGAATAAGTGCGTATTATTGTGTGGAATGTTGTTGTTACATTCTCCCAGCTAACAACGATCTCTTCTACATCTTCCTTGATCCAGGGAAAAATTCCAATGTCGCCAATCAGGAATGTTGTGAAATTAAGACAGTATCCCAGATTATGGAAGGACCATAGGACATTCGGAAACTTGATAACAGGGGGGAAGATGCTGCCCCTGTCTGGTGGTGTGGGCTTTCACACAGAGAGTGGTGAATCTGTGGAATTCTCTGCCACAGAAGGTAGTTGAGGCCACAGTTCATTGGCTATATTTAAGAGGGAGTTAGATGTGGCCCTTGTGGCTAAAGGGATCAGGGGGTATGGAGAGAAGGCAGGTACAGGATATTGAGTTGGATGGTCAGCCATGATCATATTGAATGGCGGTGCAGGCTCGAAGGGCCGAATGACCTACTCCTGCACCTATTTTCTATGTTTCTACGTTTCTATAAGATCATAAGTGATAGGAGTAGAATGAGGCCATTCGGCCCATCAAGTCTGCTCTGCCATTCACTCATGGCTAATCTATCTCTCCCTCCTAACCCCATTCTCCTGCCTTCTCCCCATAACCTCTGACACCCGTACTAATCAAGAATCTGCCTTAAATATATCCACCGACTTGGCCTCCACACCCTTCTGTGGCAAAGAATTCCACAGATTCACCACCCTCTGCATTCTGTATCTTCTGCTGGATGGGAGCGGAGGGGAAGAAGGGATGAACGGAGTGAGAAATGTCCTTAGTCATGTTGGCTGCTTTCTTGAAGCAGCCTGAAGTGTAGATGGTGTCGATGGAGGGAGATAGACACTGAGTGGAGTACATGGATGGGTTGAGACACTTCTTCAGGCTGAGAGACTGGGGATACGGAAATCAGAGGAATGAAGAGGATTAAAACAAATCAGATGATCAGATGGAGGGAGAGTTTGGTTTGCACGGTGGACTCGATCCACAACAAGGTAGACACAAAATGCCGCAGTAACTCAGCGGGACAGGCAGCATCGCTGGAGAGAACTAAGGGATGGGTGACATTTCAGGTCGAGACCCCACAAAAAGAGATATACATGCAACTCCCTGCAGTGAATTGCACCGTAGGTAATAGACAATAGACAAGAGGTGCAGGAGTAGGCCATTCGGCCCTTCGAGCCAACACCGCCATTCAATGTGATCATCGTTGATCATCCCCAATCAGTACCCCGTTCCTGCCTTCTCCCCATAATCCCCTGACTCCGCTATCTTTAAGAACCCTAGCTAGCTCTCTCTTGAAAGCATCCAGAGAACCGGCCTCCACCGCCTACTGAGGCAGAGAATTCCACAGACTCACAACTCACGGTGAGAAAAAGTGTTTCCTCGTCTCCGTTCTAAATTGCAATAATAGCAATTGCACTATTGAGTTTTACATTCAGTTTGTGGTGTAGGAGGAATGGGTCCAGGACTTGGAGCGGCACGGTGGCGCAGCGGTAGAGTTGCAGCCTCACAGCGCCAGAGACCTGGGTTCGATCCTGGCTACGGCTGCTGTCCGTTGACTGTGTGGGTTTTCTCCGGGTGCGCCAGTTTCCCCCCACACTCCAAAGACGTTTGTAGCTTAATTGGCTTTGGTAAAATTGTAAATTGTCCCTAGTGTGTGTGCGTGTGTGTGTGTGTGTGTGTGTGTGTGTATATAGAATTGTGCTAGAGTACAGGGTGCTCACTGTACGGACTCAGTGGACCAAACTGCCTGTTTCCCTGCTGTATCTCTAAACCCTGAAAGACTACAGACTGGTATTCTAAACTTAAATAAGGACAATGAGGGAAAGGAAGCAAAACTTTTTTAAGTGAACTGGCAGATGAGGTGAAAGGAACATTCAGTCGAGATGTGGTCACAGATGTTTAAGAGAGTATTTCGAATGCATGGAGCAGGCACATTGTAACGAGGAAAAAAAGAATCAAAGAGTTAGACTGAGAGTTAATTAAAAAAGTTAAAGATAGCATCAAACTTATAGGAAAGTCATAGAATTGCAAAGATGGGTGGTGGTTAGAAGATAGGACTGTGGAAAGAGCTGGGAATGAATAAAAACTTAATGGAAAGAAAACTAGTGTATGGGACAAAGCAGGGGGCAGCAGTTTCCGGAGATATCTGATGAAGAAAGGAGTTAATGAACTGAGCATTGGTCCAACACAAAGGTCCGTCTGAAACTGCAACATTCATGATTGCTATCGGTCTATGATTATTGTCACGTGTACCGAGATACAGTGAAAGACTTTTGTTTGCTTGCCATGGAAATGGCACAAGGAAATGAGGTGGACGAAGCAAATAGGTGACTTGGGCCCATCTTGACCATAAATAACACAGGCCACATCCCAAAAATAACTCTAGATTGTTATACAATTCTCTAACTTCTACAGGTGCACAGTAGAGAGCATGCTGACCGGTTGCATCGTGGCTTGGTACGGCAACTTGAGCGCCCTAGAGAGGAAAAGACTACAAACAGTAGTAAACACTGCCCAGTCCATCATCGGCTCTGACCTCCCTTCCATCGAGGGGATTTATCGCAGTCGCTGCCTCAAAAAGGCTGGCAGTATCATCAAAGACCCACACCATCCTGGCCACACTCATCTCCCTGCTACCTTCAGGTAGAAGGTACAGGAGCCTGAAGACTGCAACAACCAGGTTCAGGAATAGCTACTTCCCCACAGCCATCAGGCTATTAAACCTGGCTCGGACAAAACTCTGATTATTAATAACCCATTATCTGTTATTTGCACTTTATCAGTTTATTTATTCATGTGTGTATACATTTATATTATGGTATATGGACACACTGATCTGTTTTGTAGTAAATGCCTACTGGTTCTGCAACTGATACTCCTGTTCCTCTTCCCAGATGGCAGGAGGGAGAAGATGTAGTGGGAGGGGTGGTAAGGTGGTGAGTTATCAAGAGGGGACGGACTGACTTGGTTCCTCCGGAGTGTCGGAATAAAGAAATAACACATGCTGCAGATAAAAAAAGAACCACTGGATATCTTGTAGTTAGAATGTCGGAGGCACTTAAAAGGTTTTAGGAGAAAATAAGAGCTGACAGTGTAGAAGCTTACAGGAACGAAAGCTGGATTGCTAACAGTGAACAGTCTATCAAAGATGGGCCACGTGAATCAGTCCCTGAAGCCTCAACTTTTTTGTAAACAAATTATATAAATGGCCAAACACATGGGTGTTAAATAAGTTCATGTTGATAAGTTCTAGGAGCAGAATTAGGCCATTCAGCCCATCAAGTCTCCTCCGCCATTCAATCACTGCTGATCTACCTTTCCCTCTCAACCCCATTCTCCTGCCTTCCCCCCATATCCCCTGGGATACGGATGCTAATCAAGAATCTATCAATTTCCGCCTTAAAAATATATACATTGACTTGGCCTCCATAGCCATCTGTGCCAAGACTGACAGCGGAGGAGGGAACAGAGGTTAACTTAGAAACATAGACAAGAGGTGCAGGAGTAGAGGCCATTCGGCCCTTCGAGCCAGCACCGCCATTCAATATGATCATGGCTGATCATCCAACTCAGTATCCCATCCCTGCCTTCTCTCCATACCCCCTGATCCCTTTAGCCACAAGGGCCACATCTAACTCCCTCTTAAATATAGCCAATGAACTGGCCTCAACTATCTTCTGTGGCAGAGAATTCCACAGATTCACCACTCTCTGTGTGAAAAATGTTTTTCTCATCTCCGTCCTAAAAGATTTCCCCCTTATCCTTAAACTGTTGGACACAAAAATGCTCAGCGGGACGGGCAGCATCTCTGGAGAGAACTAGGATAATCTGAGCGATGTTCTACTCATCTATTGCATCCGCTGCTCTAGGTGACGTTTCTGAAGAAATGTCTGAAGAAGGGTCTCGACCCAAAACGTCTCCCATTCCTTCTCTCCAGAGACGCTGCCTGTCCCACTGAGTTACTCCAGCATTGTGTGTCTATCTTCGGTTTAAACCAGCATCTGCAGTTCCTTCCTACACACAGGGAGACAGAGGCTAGGTGGGGTGGATCAAGAGAAAGGTAAGGAACTGGAAAACAGTTTTGTACTGGAGTACAAAGATGGGAAACGGCAAAACTGTCTGTGTTTTGGCAGATAAAATAAAAACAGAAGCCGACTGAATGCCAGAACTGTAGGAGTTCACAAAGGCCCTGAGATGCAGAGGAATCTGGGTGTCATTTTGCAGAAAGTAATTGGGAAATGTATAACAACATATTGACGTTTATTGAGAAGGAGTTCGGCTGCTCACAGTCTCTGGAGTTTAGAGGGATTGTGATTGAAACACATAAGATTCTTAATGGTTTTGAGACTGAAAATGGAGCGTGTAAGGATGCACTCACTTAACACGGAGACAGGATGAAATGTTTCTTCTCAGAAGATTGCAAATCAATAGACAATAAGTGCAGGAGTAGGCCATTTGGCCCTTCGAGCCAGCACCGCCATTCAATGTGATCACGGCTGATCATCCACAATCAGTACCCCGTTCCTGCCTTCTCCCCATATCCCCTGACTCCGCTATTTTTAAGAGCCCTATCTAGCTCTCTCTTGAAAGCATCCAGAGAACCGGCCTCCACCGCCCTCTGAGGCAGAGAATTTCACAGACTCACCACTCTCTGTGAGAAAAAGTGTTTCCTCGTCTCCGTTCTAAATGGCTTACCCCTTATTCCTAAACTGTGTGTGGCCCCTGGTTCTGGACTCCCCCAACATCGGGAACATGTTTCCTGCCTCTAGCGTGTCCAAACCCTTAACAATCTTATATGTTTCAAATCTTTGGAACTCTCTTTCGCAAAGAGTGGCGCAAGTGGAGTCTTTCAATATTTTTTTTGAGACAGAGATAGGTATATACCGGACAAGCACGAGCCTGTCTTTATTGATTATTGATGTGAGACGTTGCTGGGCAGATCAATCATCAGTCAATGCGATCGATACAGGGAGCGCTGATAAAGGCAGGTCAAATCCCTATGCCTTTTCCGTGATTAACATTTGCAAACATTAGGCTTCAGGGCAAACGAGAATATGATGAGCAACATTCCCACACTGACAATTCTGGGCCTCCTCCATTGCCAGAGTGAGACTGGAGACTGGAGGAACAGCACCTCATATTCTGCTTGGGTAGCTCACTATCCAATGGTCTGAACATTGAAATATCCAATTTTAGATAACTAACCTACGATTCCTTTCATCTTCTCTCTCTTCCTTGTGTCCCACAGGTTACACACCTATTTATCCTTGTCTGTTAACTTTTCAACGCTTCAATGCGGACACAGACTCCTCCGCCACCCCTTGCACAGTCACCAACATGCCAAGAAACGCCTGAAGAGTCGGAACAGCTTCATGGAGCTAGAGCCAACAGTACCAGGCACCAAAACCAAACCTTATAAGGCACCAAAGGTACACAAAAATGCTGGAGAAACAGCATCTATGGAGCGAAGGAAATAGGCGACATTTCGGGCCGAAACCCTTCGGGGTGCAAACTGCCCAAGCGAAATCCTGCACTTCTGCATTCCAGGTTAAGGTGCTGAGTTACAAATCTGGCAATTATATCATTGCCATTGATATCCTCCTCTCTCAGTTTCACAACTATGCCTACTTATAAGGCACCACCTGCCTTAAGGGCCTGTCCCACTTAGGAGACCTAAACAGCAACCTCTGGTGACCTTGCCCGCCACCCAAGGTTTCCACGAGGTCACTCTCCCTAATGGTGGAAAGTGGTTTCCGCGTGGTCGAGGCTTCATCCTTCAAACAGTGTGAGATAAGGACGTCAGGATGTCGGGACCAGCACCGCACAACTCCATACGCCTCCGCGGTTCGAAGTGGGACCGGCCCCGCGCGGCCCGTACGCCTCAAGTGACCACGTTTGGTCGCGCTGGACGCATGCAATCGTATGCTGGTGGGACAGGCCCTTAACTCACACAGACACGCACGCATATATAGACACAAAAAGCTGGAGTAACTCAGCGGGACAGGCAGCATCTCTGGAGAGAAGGAATGGGTGACGTTTCAGTCTGAAGAGGGGTCTAAACCCGATACATCACCCAATCCTTCTCTCCAGAGATACTGCATGTCCCGCTGAGTTACTCCAGCATTTTGTGTATCTCTTCGACTATTTGCATACCTTGGGTTATGCAAAACAAAGAATTTCACTGTGACTTGACACCTGTGACAATAAAGTATTCTTTCATTCATTCATGAAAGAAATGGGACCCAGACCTGCAATGATATCATTGCCAGGTTTGTAACTCAGCACCTTAACCTGGAGTGCAGGAAGGAACTGCAGCTGCTGGTTTACATTGAAGACAGACACAAAATGCCGGAGTCACTCAGCGGGGCAGGCAGCATCTCTGGAGAGAAGGAATAGGTGGCATTTCGGGTTGAGATCCTTCTTCAGACCGAGAATCAGAGGAAAGGGAAACTAGAGGCAAGAAAAGGTGCAGAACATATCAGAGCCGGCACCGATGACCAAGGCAAGTTGGAGCCCACAATGGTCCATTGTTGGCTGTGGAAGAGGTGATAACGAAGGGTTACAAACAGTGAAACTAGCAGGACGACTAGGGTGGGGGAGGGACGGAGAGAGAGGGTGCGCAAGGGTTACTTGAACTTAGGTAAATCAATATTTGTACCGCTCGGTTGTAAGCTGGAGAAACTCAGCGGGACAGGCACCATCTTTGAAGCGAAGGAATAGGCGATGTTTCGGGTCGAGACCCTTCTTCAGACTGATGTGGGGGTGGGGGGGGGGGGCAGGAAGAAGAAAGGAAGAGGCGGAGACAGTGGGCTGTGGGAGAGCTGGGAAGGGGAGGGGAACGAGGGAGAAAGCAAGGACTACCTGAAATTGGAGAAGTCAATGTTCATATCAGGAATGGGTCGACGTTTCGGGACTCTCCAGAGATGCTGCCTGTCCAGCTCGCTGAGTTACTCCAGCATTTTGTGTTAATCTTACAACCCAGTAATGGATTGACAGTTCAAATCCACCTGTGGATTTCAGACAGGTATCAGTAACAGAGACATTGAAGCCGTCAAAGAAAATTGCAGATGACAGAGTTTGCATTTCAACAACTCCTCTTGCCAGTCAAGAATATATCGAAAACCACTGAACAACCAGTGAATGGAATGAAGATGCTCAGCTCCCTGAAGCTCATTCCGCAAATCAATTAAAGCAAGTTTCACTCACATCAACCCTCACACAGTAGAGGCAAGGAACTGCAGATGCTGGTTTACACAAAAGGCACAGAGTGCTGGAGTAACTCAGCGGGTCAGGCAGCATCTGTGGAGAACATGGATAGGTGACGTTTCACAGAGTGCTGGAGTAACTCAGCGGGTCAGGCAGCATCTGTGGAGAACATGGATAGGTGACGTTTTACAGAGTGCTGGAGTAACTCAGCGGGTCAGGCAGCATCTGTGGAGAATGTGGATAGATGACGTTTCACAGAGTGCTGGAGTAACTCAGCGGGTCAGGCAGCATCGGTGGAGAATGTGGATAGGTGACGTTTCACAGAGTGCTGGAGTAACTCAGCGGGTCAGGCAGCATCTCTGGAGAAAAAGGATGGGTGGCGTTTCGCGTCTGAACCCTTCTTGAGTCTGAAGAAGGGTTCCGACCCAAAACGACACCCATTATTTTTCTCCAGAGATGCTGCCTGACATAGAAACATAGAAAATAGGTGCAGGAGTAGGCCATTCGGCCCTTCGAGTCTGCACCGCCATTCAATATGATCATGGCTGATCATCCAACTCAGTATCCTGTACCTGCCTTCTCTCCATACCCCCTGATCCCTTTAGCCACAAGGGCCACATCTAACTCCCTCTTAAATATAGCCAATGAACTGGCCTCAACTACCTTCTGTGGCAGAGAATTCCACAGATTCACCACTCTCTGTGTGAAAATTGTTTTTCTCATCTTGGTTCTAAAAGATTTCCCCTTTATCCTTAAACTGTGACCCCTTGTTCTGGATTTCCCCAATATCGGGAACAATCTTCCTGCATCTAGCCTGTCCAACCCCTTAAGAATTTTGTAAGTTTCTATAAGATCCCCCCTCAATCTTCTAAATTCTAGCGAGTACAAGCCGAGTCTATCCAGTCTTTCTTCATATGAAAGTCCTGACATCCCTGGAATCAGTCTGGTGAACCTTCTCTGTACTCCCTCTATGGCAAGAATGTCTTTCCTCAGATTAGGAGACCAAAACTGTATGCAATACTCCAGGTGTGTTCTCATCAAGACCCTGTACAACTGCAGTAGAACCTCCCTGCTCCTATACTCAAGTTCTTATGCTATGAATGCTAACATACCATTCGCCTTCTTCACTGCCTGCTGCACCTGCATGCCTACTTTCAATGACTGGTGTACCATGACACCCAGGTCTCATTGCATCTCCCCTTTTCCTAATCGGCCACCATTCAGATAATAATTTAAGGACGACTCGTAAATTTCAACCAGGGCTCCCGCAATTTCGTCTCTAGTTTCCCGCAATGTCCTCGGCTATATCTGATCAGGCACCTGGAGATTTGTCTACCTTCAAACACGACAGTACCTTCAGTACTTCCACGACGGTAACCCCGACTGCTCTCATGACACTTCCAGTGGCTGCTCCAATTTCCTCCGTCCTACTGCCTTTCTCCTCGGCAAATACAGAGGAGAAATATTCATTAAGGACATTGCCCATCTCCTGTGGCTCCACACAGAGGTGACCGCTGTGATTCCTGAGAGGTTCCCACTCAGAATGGAGTCGTACGGAAGCATGGCAGCAGCTGGAAGCTAAATGGCACTCTGAGGTGGTCCTAAAGTACTCAATTTTATTGCATTTCATCAGCTGCGATCCTTTGTAAGTTGCTACTTAGATAGAGGTCACCTAACGATGGCTTAATTGGAGCCTTGGAGCAGACAACTATACGGCATGTGTAAAACAGATCATTAATTGGATGAAAATAAGGAAACATAAGTACCCATCACTGGCAAATATATGTCAGGTCCTTTGCAGCGTGTTTGCGATGTTGGGGAGTCCAGAACCAGGGGCCACACACAGTTTAAGAATAAGGGGTAAGCCATTTAGAACGGAGACGAGGAACCACTTTTTCACACAGAGAGTTGTGAGTCTGTGGAATTCTCTGCCTCAGAGGGCGGTGGAGGCCGGTTCTCTGGATACTTTCAAGAGAGAGCTAGATAGGGCTCTTAAAGATAGTGGAGTCAGGGGATATGGGGAGAAGGCAGGAACGGGGTACTGATTGGGGATGATCAGCCATGATCACATTGAATGGCGGTGCTAGCTCGAAGGGCCGAATGGCCTACTCCTGCACCTATTGTCTATTGTCTATTGTCTACCCATATACCTGTCCGAGTTTCTTTTCATGTTCATGTTATAGAAGCAGAATCAGACAATAGACAATAGGTGCAGGAGGAGGCCATTCGGCCCTTCGAGCCAGCACCGCCATTCAATGTGATCATGGCTGATCATCCCCAATCAGTACCCCGTTCCTGCCTTCTCCCCATATCCCCTGACTCCACTATCTTAAAGAGCCCTATCTAGCTCTCTCTTGAAAGTATCCAGAGAACCGGCCTCCACCACCCTCTGAGGCAGAGAATTCCACAGACTCACAACTCTCTGTGAGAAAAAGTGTTTCCTCGACTCCGTTCTAAACAGTTCTGACACACTGAACTGTTCTGTATTATGCTTACAATATTCTGTTGTGCTGCAGCAAGCAAGAATTTCATTGTCCTATCTGGGACACATGACAATAAAACTCTCTTGACTCTTGAGATGGCTTACCCCCTTATTCTTAAACTGTGGCCCCTGGTTCTGGACTCCCCCAACATCGGGAACATGTTTCCTGCCTCTAACGTGTCCAAACCCTTAATAATCTTATATGTTTCAATAAGCTCCCCTCTCATCCAGAACCAGGGGCCACAGTCTTAGAATAAAGGGGAGGCCATTTAAGACTGAGGTGAGAAAAAAACGTTTTCACCCAGAGAGTTGTGAATTTGTGGAATTCCCTGCCACAGAGGGCAGTGGAGGCCAAATCACTGGATGGATTTAAGAGAGCGTTAGAGCTGAAGGGGCTAGTGGAATCAAGGGATATGGGGAGACGGCAGGCACGGGTTATTGATTGGGGATGATCAGCCATGATCACAATGAATGGCGGTGCTGGCTCGAAGGGCCGAATGGCCTCCTCCTGCACCTATTTTCTATGTTTCTATGTTTCTATATTTCATCCTTCTAAACTCCAGTGTACACCAGATTTGGAGGGGTATGAGAAAATGGGACTAATTTAGATGGAGCATTCTGGGCCGGTATGGACGGGATGGGCTGAAGGGCCTGTTTCCATGCTGTAAATGTCTCTGATTCTATGACTCAAGCATCTCTTGAAATTCCTTATCTTCCCGTTAGGTATCAGTGGTAACAGCTATCCCTCAGCACTCACCTCTAACCCCGCCATTCACACTGCAAAATCTGCACAGATGGGAGATAATTATTCTCTGCGATCCCTCAGCCCCCCTGTCCCCAGTCTCCAGCCAAGCGGCATGAATATTAACAACACTGCACGATCTAAAGATTCAGAAACTCAGAGCCAAACACAGCCAGCGGGCAAATCCAGTTCACTCACACGAGGCAGCAAATGAAATGTTGATATGTAAAGAAGATTTCATAAATGTGAATTAATTTTATGCTTATCAAAGATTGATGTGCCCTATCCCATCTCAAGCACACAGTGTTAGCATTAAACACTCTCGAACTGGGAGGATACTGGGAGTGGAGCTCTCTCTACAGTGTCCCGGCACGCACTCCCAGGACCACCTGATGGTGGGAGTGGTCCCCAGTGGAGGTCTCTCTGTACATCGGGGACCTGGGGTGGAGAGTGTTGCACACGGCCGTGGCCTGTTACAGATACTGGAGCCGGTTCACGGACTCGCCCGCCGCCTGTCGCTTCTGCGGCGAGGAAGAGACCGTGTTCCACGTCTACGTGCAGTGTGAGAGGTTGCGGCCCCTGTTCGAGTATCTGACGGGGCTGCTCCTCAAGTATTGGCTGCATTTGAGCCCCACGCTATTGATATTTGGGCACCTGGTACAGAGAGGGGAGGGTCGGGAGGGGGGAGGGAGGGGTCTCCCTGTTGGTCTGCTCCTGGGCCTGGCCAAAATGGCCATCGCAGCGGGTAGTCGATGGTCAGCTTCCCGCCCCTTTTCCGGGCCCACGTCTGTGCCCGCGTGTCCCTGGAGCGGGAACACACACGCGGTGTCCACGGGTACCATGGAGGCCGTCCGTGAACGCAGGTCGCCGTGGGGAGGTCGAGTGTATCGTTGATAAAGTTGGCGATATATTAATCTGATGACCGTTTGTTTATAAACTGCCGATATAGGCAGCCATTGATCGTGTTAATACTTGATCGTGTTAATATTTGCTTTTGTTTTCTCAATACAAGTATTTGTAAAAAAAAACGGGCAGGGACCGCACGGGGTGGACACAGCGTGAAGCTCCCTCTGTAGAATGGGTCGACTGGGCTTGTATTCGCTGGAATTTAGAAGGATGAGAGGATATCTTATAGAAACATATAAAATTCTTAAGGGATTGGACCGGCTAGATGCAGGAAAAATGTTCCCCATGTCGGGGGAGTCCAGAACCAGGGGTCACCGTTTAAGAATAAGGGGTCGGCCATTTAGAACTGAGATGAAGAGAAACTTTTTTACCCAGAGAGTTGTGAATCTGTGGATTTCTCTGCCACAGAAGGCAGTGGAGGCCAATTCACTGGATGTTTTCAAGAGAGAGTTAAACCCTGTCCCACGGTACGAGTTCATTCCAAGAGTTCTCCCGAGTTTGCCCTGATTCGAACTCGGAGATTTACGGTAATGGCCGCTCGTCGGTACTCGGGGCTCTCGTGGACATTTTTCAACATGTTGAAAAATCTTCACCAGTCTTCCCGTGCTTACCTGCTGTTAGCGAGTCTTCCCGAGTGCCTGCCGTTAGCGTTACGAGCCGCTAAGAGACGTCCCCGAGCTCCGACGTACCCGATACGTTCATTCTCTGTGCTTACCACGAGTTTGATTTTTTTTAAACTCGGGAGAGCTCTTGGAATGACCTCGTACAGTGGGACAGGGCTATTAGATATAGTTCTTAGGGCTAACGGAATCACTAAACGGGGTACTGAATCTGGATGATCATATTGAATGGCGATGCTGGCTCGAAGGGCCGAATGGCCTGCACCTATTTTCTATGTTTCTTAAGGGCCTGTCCCACTCGGCAATTTTTTTCGGCGACTGCCGGCGTCATATCAGTGTCGCCAAAAGATTTTGAACATTTCAAAATCCAGCGGCGACAAAAAAAATGTTGCGGTACTTGGAAAAAAACGCGCGTCATACGTCATATGTCATCACGTCTCGTCACGTCACGACCTGATATACGTCAGTCAATGATGCTGGCAGTCGCCGAAAAAAATCGCCAAGTAGGACAGGCCCTTTACACTGACACACACTTCGAGGGCAAGGACAGCACAGATTTTATAAAGAGTGAACATTTATGACCTACGACTTATGAGCTTATGAAAGGTGGGCTGACCAGTGCCTGATAAAGCCTCAGCATTTTATATATATTCTACTCCTCCAGAAATAAATGCGATCATTGCATTTGCCTCACTCGCTGCCGATTCGACTTGCAAATTGTCTTTGTGAGGATCCACCAGCACCAGCACTCCCAAGTCCCTTTGTGCCTCCGATTTCTGAATCCTATCCCCATTTAGAAAGCAGTCTACACATTTCTAAGGGATGGTGTGCATGGTTTGAGTTTCTGCAGGGATGCATTGGTTATTTTACCAGCAGGTCCGGTTGTCTAGAACAGTGGTTCTCAACCTTTTTTCAGTGATGTACCCCCTGTGAAATATTTTTTCAGCCAAGTACCCCCTAACCAGCGCAAAAATATAGGCAACGAACAGGCGCCTTACAGAGAGATTACCCATTAATAATGACATACAGATGAATAAAAAATATCATTCTCTGGGTGGAGGACAGTTTGGGAGTTGTAGTATTTTCTCTAAGTGTCATAGAGTCATAGAGTGATACATAGGCCTATATTTTAAAATCTCACGTACCCCCTGGAGTGCCTTCACGTACCCCCAGGGGTATGCGTACCCCCATTTGATAACCACTGGTCTAGAATACTGAACTGTGAGCGGCACGGTGGCGCAGCTGTAGAGTTGCTGCCTCACAGCGCCAGAGATCGGGTTCGATCCCGACCAGGGGTGCTGTCTGTGCGGAGTTTGCACGTTCCCCCAGTGACTTGCGTGGGTTTTCTCCGAGATCTTCGGTTTCCTCCAACACTCCAAAGACGTTCAGGTTTGTCGGTTAATTGGCTTCGGTATGAATGTAAAATTGTCCCTAGTGTGTGTAGGATAGTGTTAGTGTGCGGGGATCGCTGGTCGGCCCGGACTCGGTGGGCCGAAGGGTCTGTTTCCGTGCAGTATCTCTAAAACTAAACGAAAACCTACTGGAATACTAAAGGGTGAACCTGGGCAGACAGGCCTGACACTGATAGAGCACCTCAATGGAATACTCGGCAGGCAACTGTTTGGGGCCATTCAGATAACCAGGGTGCAGCGGGCAACACCAGTGAAAGGGGGGAAAGGACAAATTAAAATCATTAATCATGTATATCGGCCGTGAACAGGCGCCTTACAGAGAGATTACCCATTAATAATGACATACACATGAATAAAAAATATCATTCTCTGGGTGGAGGACAGTTTGGGAGTTGTTGTATTTTCTCCAAGTGTCATAGAAACATAGTGTGGAAACAGGCCCTTCGGCCCAACTTGCCCATGCCGTCCAACATGCCCCATGTATACTGGTCCCACCTGCCAACATTTAGAGTCATGGAGTGATACAGCGTGGAAACAGGCCCTTCGGCCCAACTGACCCACGCCGTCCAACATGCCCCATGTATACTGGTCCCACCCGCCCACATTTAGAGTCATAGAGAGATACAGCGTGGAAACAGGCCCTTGGGCCCTTCTTGCCCAAGCCGACCAACATGCCCCATCCACAATGGTCCCACCTGCCCGTATTTGGCTCATATGCCTCTAAACCTGTCCCTGCCTCAACTATCTGCTTTGGCAACTCATTCCATACACCCACCACCCTCTGTGTGAAGAAGTTACCCCTCTGGTTCCTATTAAATCTTCCCCCCCCTCACCCTATGTCTACTGCTTCTTGACTCACCCTATTCTGCGTAAAAGATTCTGTGCATTCACCCTGTCTAATCCTCTCTTGATCTTTAGTTTAGAGATGCATGCCCCGTCTACACTGGTCCCACCTGCCCACATATACAGCATAGAGTGATACAGCACGGAAACAGGCCC
Organism: Amblyraja radiata; assembly: GCF_010909765.2. Taxonomy (NCBI): domain Eukaryota; kingdom Metazoa; phylum Chordata; class Chondrichthyes; order Rajiformes; family Rajidae; genus Amblyraja; species Amblyraja radiata. The sequence goes on from NC_045969.1 coordinate 2,736,237, forward strand.
TTCGGCCCAACGAGTCCGCACCAACCAGCGATCCCCGCACATTAACACTACCCTACGCACACTAGGGACTTTTTGAAATTTGATGTATTAAAATCATGTTTTGGTGCATTGTAGAAGTATGATTTCAATGTTTTTTATTTGAAGTATTTTTAAGAGGTAACTTTTTAAGCGGTAACTTTTTCCATACAAAGGGTGGTGGGTGTATGGAACAAGCTGCCAGAGGAGGTAGTTGAGGCAGGGACTATCCCAACATTTAAGAAACAGTTAGACTGATACATGAATAGGTCAGGTTTGGAGGTATGGACCAAAAGCAGGTAGTGTAGCTGGGACATGTTGGCGGGTGTGGGCAAGTTGGGCCGAAGGGCCTGTTTTCACACTGTATCACTCTATGACTACATTATACCTCCACCATGCACGGATGCTTCAAAATCAAGTGGTCGAGTTTTATTGCCATATACTCAAACATAGAAACATAGAAAATAGGTGCAGGAGTAGGCTATTCCTGCGAGCCAGCATTGTCATTCAATATGATCATGGCTGTTCATCTAAAATCAGTACCTCTTTCCTGTTTTTTTCCCCATATCTCTAGCCCCAAGAGTTAAATCTAACTCTCTCTTGAAAACATCCAGTGAATTGGCCTTCACTGCCTTCTGTGGCAGAGAATTCCACAGATTCACAACTCTCTGGGTGAAGAAAGTTTGGCCTCATCTCAGTCCAAACTGTCCTACCCCTTAAATTGTGACCCCTGGTTCTGAACTCCCCCAACATCGGGAACATTTTTCCTGCAGTTACAGTAAGTGAAAATCTAGCTGGCAAGCAGGATGCTTTCTCCAACCACCCCCATTTGAAGGCCACTATCTTCCACCACTTCTACCCAGTGCTTGGTACTTACTTCCAGCCGGCACTGGTTGTCCATGCTGATCACCAGGGCGAATTTGGCGCAGAGACTCTCACGGCAGCGGCGCAACGCCTCCGACGCCTCCGATGGCCCGGGATTCTTGCACTGAGGCTGCTCCATGGCTGGAGCTGCAGCGAGCGACTCGCCAGCCCGGCAAACACTCGCCAGCCCCGGCTCTCCGTCCGCATCTGCCCCTGCCGCTGCTTCTGCTTCCATCCCTCCCTCAGCCCCGGCTCTCGAACACCCGCGGCCCATGCAGTGGATGTGAGTTTTGAAATTGTCGTTGATCACAGAATTTCTCACGACAGAGCATGGGAAATTTGTGATCAGCGTGAGAGCGTGAGAAATTGGCTAAATGCGCGAGTCTCACGCTCAATGAGAGCTGGCAGCCCTGGATTAATTCCCTGGTCCTGGGAGGCTTCTGACTGTGAGGCTTGGATATGTTACCTTTGTAAGTTTTCACTGATTCATTGATTTCACAGAATAGTGAAAGGCCTGGATAGAGTGGATGTGGAGAGGATGTTTCCACTAGTGGGCAGAGTCTGGGACCGGACGTCACAGCCTCAGAATCAAAGGACGTTCCTTTAGGAAGATGAGGAGGAATTTCTTTAGTCAGAGGGCGGTGAATCTGTGGAATTCATTGCCACAGACGGCTGTGGAGGTCAAATCAATGGATATTTTTAAGGCAGAGATAGATAGATTCTTGATTAGTACGGGTGTCAGGGGTTGTGGGGAGAAGGCAGGAGAATGGGGTTAGGAGGGAGAGGTAGATCAGCCATGATTGAATGGTGGAGTAGACTTGATGGGCCTAATGGTCTAATTCTGCTCCTATCACTTATGACCTTATGACCCAATGTTTCTCCTTTAACTTGAACTTTAAATAGGCGTCGGGGGAAAAATGTTTAACATTCGCAAGTGGACCTCTCCTCTTGGAGTGCAGAATAAGCCTGCAGCTCAACGGATGATTGTCAGTGTTTGAAATCTGGCCCCTGATATCTTCTGAAAGCACAAACTAATTCTGTGCAAAGTCAAGATGGGAATCTTAATTCAAATCGTCCTCTGACTTCTGATCTGAGCGGAACTTTGGAGCTGAGGAATGGTGTGTTTATGTCTACTGAGAGTGAGTGTTATTCACCAAAGTGCGTAAGCAAGAATTGCAGATGCTGGTTTAAATCGAAGGTAGACACAAAATGCTGGAGTAACTCAGCGGGTGAGGCAACATTTCTGGAGAGAAGGAATGGGCGACGTTTCGGGTCGATATCCTTCTTCACCGAGTCTGAAGAAGGGTCTCGACCCGAAACGTCACCCATTCCTTCTCTCCAGAGGTACTGCCTCCTCACCTGCTGAGTTACTCCAGCATTTTGTGTCTACCTTTGATTTACCAAAGTACTATTTACAACACAAACAATACAAACAAAACCACCACCATAATACAAAATAAAACAAAATATTCTTAAATATTGAATATTAAATCACCATTTCCCCATCCTTATTGAGGATGCATTCATGCCTCCATTGACGAACTGTACACTGCAAGGGCCGGAAGCGAGCGGGCAAGATCATCTCTCACCCCTCTCACCCTGGCCACAAACTCTTTGAATCACTTCCCTCTGGAAGGCGACTCCGGACTGTCAAAGCTGCCACAGCCAGACATAAAAACAGTTTTTATCCACGAGTAGTTGCTCTACTCAACAGCCAAAAATCTGTAGCCTCCCTTTGATCTGGTATTTTGTTGGTTCACAGGCTTGATCAATGGTGTTTTATCATTAATGTTTTATTATTATTAATGTTTAGTGTTTTCTGAGTCATTCGTAACTGTCACTGTATGTCATGTTGTTACTTGTGGGCGGAGCACCAAGGCAAATTCCTTGTATGTGAATACTTGGCCAATAAACTTACTTACTTACTTACTTATTCCACCCCCCGCGGTGCCCAGCGGTCCCGGAAATCCCCCAGGAACCCGTGGACAGCGATCTCTAGTTCCACCCGGGCGCGGACATAACCCCGGAAAAGGGGCATGGACAGAACCCTCTTCCGCCTGGAACCCTCTTCCAGCTTGGCCAGGCCCAGGAGCAACAACCCAACCAGGACATCCTCAGCCCCAAACCCTCTCCCCTACGCACAGGGTGTCCGAAGGTGAGGATGTTGGGTCTCCTGCATTCTTGGGTGGTCAAGTTTCCAAGCCAGGCTGTCATGCAACCAGTCCGTACTCTCTCCACTGTACACCCACAGAAGTCAGATAGAATATTCGTCAACATGCCAAACCACCTCAAACATCTGAGGAAATATATGCATTGATAAATTTACTTGTGATTGTTAAGTCTTTTTAATTTAGTTTGGAGATACAGCATGGAAACAGGCCCTTCGGCCCACCGAGTCCGCACCGACCAGCGATCCCCGCACACTAACACTATCCTACACACACTAGGGACAATTTACAATTTTACCAAAGCCGATTAACCTACAAACCTGTGGGTTTTGGGAGTGTGGGAGGACATGGTGCTGTCCCTGTTCTTGAATTTGACCTCAACTTCAAAGCCAAACAAAACATAATATGGTTAAAGCAGAGATTGATCGATTCTTAACTAGTAAAGGGCCTGTCCCACTTAGGCGATTTTTTCGGCGACTGCCGGTGACTGTCATAGTCGCAGCAGGTCCCCGAAAAACTGGCGACTGGATCCCCCTACGGCAATGTCTACAACAACCTACCACCCAGTCGACAGCAAGCTACTGGCAACTGCCGACCCATTAGGACGTCCACCTACGACCACACCTATGACCTCACCTACGACAAATTACGTCCACAAGCTACAACCCTGTTGTCAACTGAAGACAATTCAATCGCCGGTACCATAGAAACATAGACATAGAAACATAGACATAGAAACATAGACATAGAAACATAGACATAGAAACATAGACATAGAAACATAGACATAGAAACATAGACAATAGGTGCAGGAGTAGGTCATTCAGCCCTTCAAGCCTGCACCGCCATTCAATATGATCATGGCTGATCATCCAACTCAGTATCCCGTACCTGCCTTCTCTCCATACCCCCTGGTCCCTTTAGCCACAAGGGCCACATCTAACTCCCTCTTAAATATAGCCAATGCACTGTGGCCTCAACTACCTTCTGTGGCAGAGAATTCCACAGATTCACCACTCTCTGTGTAAAAAATGTTTTCCTCATCTCGGTCCTAAAAGATTTCCCCCTTATCCTTAAACTGTGACCCCTTGTCCTGGACTTCCCCAACATCGGGAACAATCTTCCTGCGTCTAGCCTGTCCAGCCAGTCGCTGGTTGACGTAGGTTGACGTAGGTAGTCGGCAATGGAATTCACCGAAGTCAGCACCCGGCGACAACCTACATAATCCTGGTGACAAACTACGACAGCACATACGCCAGGAGAAGACAAGCTACGACAGCACATACGCCAGGAGAAGACAAACTACGACAAGCCCACGGTCGCCGACTGTCACCGAAACGTTTTGAACATTTCAAAATCCAGAAAAATGCTACAATTCTTTGGGCGACTGATGAGACCATACAGGCAGCACCCCGGCAACCATGTGGCGACAGCCTAGTCGCCTGTAGTCGCCTAAAAATGTGCCTAAGTGGGACAGGGGCAGAAGGGTGTCAGATGTTATGGGGAGAAGGCAGGAGAATGGGGTTGAGATGGGCTGAATGGCCTACGTTTGCACCTGTCATGCTCTTATACTCTAACAAGATCATGACTCCAGCTTAATATGGGATTGTGCACAAGGATACAGCTAGTGAAACATAGATACATAGAAACATAGACAATAGGTGCAGGAGTAGGCCATTCGGCCCTTCGAGTCTGCACCGCCATTCGATATGATCATGACTGATCATCCAACTCAGTATCCTGTACCTGCCTTCTCTCCATACCCCCTGATCCCTTTAGCCACAAGGGCCACATCTAACTCCCTCTTAAATATAGCCAAACTGGCCTCAACTACCTTCTGTGGCAGGGAATTCCAGAGATTCACCAACTCTCTGTGTGAAAAATGTTTTCCTCATCTCGGTCCTAAAAGATTTCCCCCTTATCCTTAAACTGTGACCCCCTGTTCTGGACTTCCCCAACATTGGGAACAATCTTCCTGCATCTAGCCTGTCCAACCCCTTAAGAATTTTGTAAGTTTCTATAAGGTCCCCCCTCAATCTTCTAAATTCTAGCGAGTCATGAATTGCACCTGTCATGCTCTTATACTCTTAACAAGATCATGACTCCTGCTTAATATGGGATTGTGCACAAGGAATACAGCTAGTGAAGGGTCTACGATACCATACGATAGAACTTTATTGATCCCAGGAGGGAGAAATTGATCTGCCAACAGTCATTAAAATACAACAAGATTCATGAAACATGAAATTAAAGTGGAAATGAGTGGAAAGGCTTGGGGGATGTGCAAAGATTGGGGGGAGGGGGTGGGGGGAGGGGAGTCAGTCTCAGTCGACCCCACGACAGAAGGGGGAGGAGTTGTACAGTTTGATAGCCACAGGGAAGAAGGATCTCCTGTGGCGTTCTGTGCTGCATCTTGGTGGAACCAGTCTGTTGCTTAAGGTGCTCCTCAGGTTGGCCAGTGTGTGTCACGGAGGGGGTGTGAGCTGTATTGTCCAGGATTGTAACTTGTAACTTCCAGTCAAGGTGAATGTTGACTGAGCAAGTGTTTGACAATTATATAGGATCGCGGCTTTCATTGATGAGGCGTTTCCCAAGCTCCATTTTAACAGGCTGGGAGGAATACACTGGGCAGCTGTGTCACAGTAAACTCACTCCCACTGAGATGATGACATGATGATATATTTGGATGTATTAAATCACAAATTAAATTGCCAGTGCTAAATGTGTGACATAGCAGCAGTTTCACATGGTATCAATATTGGTTTATTCGTGTCAATTGTACCAAGGTACAGTGAAAAGCTCTGTTTGTGTGCTATCCAGGTTAACGTTTAGTTCAGAGATGCAGCGTGGAAACAGGCCCTTCGGCCCACTGAGTCCGTGCCGACCAGCGATCGCTCGTACACTAATTCTATCCTACACACTAGGGACAATTTACAGAAGCCAAGCTGAGTTACTCCAGCACGTTGTGTCTATCTTCAATGCAAACCAGCATCTGCAGTTCCTTCCTACACGTTTAATATAAACCAGAGGGGCAGCTTTTTGGAACGAGCTGCCAGAGGAGGTAGTTGAGGCAGGGACTATCGCAACATTTAAGAAACATTTCGACAGGTATGTGGATAGGATACGTTTAGAGGGATATGGGCCCAACGCAGGCAGATGGGACTAGTGTAGCTGGGACATGTTGGCCAATGTGGGCAAGTTGGGCCGAAGGGCCTGTTTCCACACTGTACCACTCTGTGACTTTCTGATTTATGACTTTAAGCCGAGGTCAACACCGATTGAAAGATATAAGATTGTTAAGGGTTTGGACACGCTAGAGGCAGGAAACATGTTCCCGATGTTGGGGGAGTCCAGAACCAGGGGCCACAGATTATGAATAAGGAGTAAGCCATTTAGAACGGAGACGAGGAAACACTTTTTCTCAGTGAGTCTGTGGAATTCTCTGCCTCAGAGGCCGGTTCTCTGGATACTTTCAAGAGAGAGCTAGATAGGGCTCTTTAAGGTGGCAGTCAGGTGATATGGGGAGAAGGCAGGACCGGGGTACAGATTGGGGATGATCAGCCACGATCACATTGAATGACGGTGCTGGCTCGAAGGGCCGAATGGCCTACTCCTGCACCTATTGTCTATTGTCTATTGAATTGATTTGAATGGCGATGCTGGCTCGAAGGGCCGAATGGCCTACTCCTGCACCTATTGTCTATTGTCTGTTGCCTTGATCTTGCAAATAGCATTGTATGCTGGAGATTGCTGACATACTGTAGGCTCCTCAGTTGCCTGGCCACCGCACCATGGCGATACTGAGCTTCCAACCGGGAGAACAGACTGACCTTTGCGACTGACATTTGGTCAGGATGGAGTTTTGCGCCAAGCAGCTGAGGTGCAAGGATAAGACAAGCCAGGCATATGTGCCTCTTGTTCGCATCAGCGCTCCCCAGACAAACCTCGTCCAAAAGTGTACCATTTTGCAGCAGAATATTTTCCTTGAGATCCAACTAAAACTCACACGTTCATGGCTGATTGCGGTCTTTGCATCTTGTTCTGCACTAGCGGGATAAAGGGCCAGTCCCACGAGCATGCGACTGCATGCAGCAAGCGCGACCTAAAGGGCCAGTCCCACGAGCATGCGACTCCATGCAGCAAGCGCGACCTAAGCCACTGCATGCGGCAAGCACGACCTAAAGGGCCAGTCCCACGAGCATGCGACTCCATGCAGCAAGCGCGACCTAAAGGGCCAGTCCCACGAGCATGCGACTGCATGTAGCAAGCGCGACCTAAGCCACTGCATGCGGCAAGCACGACCTAAAGGGCCAGTCCCACGAGCATGCGACTCCATGCAGCAAGCGCGACCTAAAGGGCCAGTCCCACGAGCATGCGACTGCATGTGGCAAGCGCGACCAAACCAGAAGCGGGGGCCGCGCGGAGGTCGAGTGAGTGACATGAAGTTCGAGCGAAGTCCGCGGGATGTTCGCACGCGACGTACGGGAAGTTTGCGTCGTTGCCGCGCGGAATTTTTGAACACGGTCAGTTTTTCGGAGCCCCGCGCGATGTCAGGACCAGCTCCGCACAACTCCATACTGCTCCGGCGATCGAAGTGGGACCGGCCCCGCGAGGCCGTACGGCTCAAGCGACCACGTTAGGTCGCGCTTGCCGCATGCAGTCGCATGCTCGTGGGACAGGCCCTTTAGGCAGAGAGTAAAAATAAACTTCAACTTCTGCATTAAGAATTGATCTTATTTCCTTGTGCAAACTAGTGCAGTTGCTCCCACTCCAGGCCTGGTGTTCGAGGATCTATTAGACAAAAATGCCGGAGAAACTCAGCGGGTGAGGCAGCATCTATGGAGCGAAGGAAATAGACACCGAATAGTGGAGAGTGAAGACGACCTCCTTCGATCTCCTTCGACCTCCGTTCGTCTATGATGAAGACTATCTACGACTACCTTCGACTACCCTCGATTACCTACGACTAACATGCCGACCTACTACGACCTACTTCGACTAAACCTACGAGTAAAAAAAAGTATCGATTTTTTCCATGGCGACCTTTTTTTACTCGCGGGCATTTTTCAACATGTTGAAAAATAGTCCGCGACCTAGCTGAGGCCTCGAGTACGTGGGGACCACTCTCGAGCATGAAGGAGAGTTACGATGACCTCCTAGGACCTCGTGTCGACCATGCTGCGAGTATGAGTCGAGGGCAAACTCGCTAGAACTCGTGGATTAGGTCGCCGCAGTGGGACAGCACCTTAAGGATCAGAAAATGAAGTGTTTGTTTGATAAAATCTCCGTGAGGTTTAACACTGGCCCCAAATCTTCCTTTTATTTCCAGGACTGTTTGAAGGAGAACTGGTATGGGGTCAGGTGGTGGAATCCCTCCACTTCTGTTGTTATGTCTCGTTATTGTTGAAGTGAGATTAGATTGCATCGATCTGACCAGACCTAGTGTCTCAAGACACCGACAGTCTCCGAACACAGCGAGTTAACGTGAACCTCATTTGTCCCTATGAATGCAGTCAGCTGTAAACCTGATGCATGGTTTTATTTTCTCTGAGAAATGTCATCTCGCAGATCACAGCCACACAGAAGGCCAAGGACATAGGCCGGTACGTTGGCGCAGTGGTAGAGTTGCTGCCTCACAGCACCAGTGACCCCGGGTTCAATCATAGAAATAGGTGCAGGAACAGGCCATTTGGCACTCTGTGAAACGTCACCTATCCATGTTCTCCACAGATGCTGCCTGACCTGCTGAGTTACTCCAGCACTCTGTGAAACGTCACCTATCCATGTTCCCACAGATGCTGCCTGACCCTGCTGAGTTACTCCAGCACTCTGTGAAACGTCACCTATCCATGTTCCCCACAGATGCTGCCTGACCTGCTGAGTTACTCCAGCACTCTGTGAAACGTCACCTATCCATGTTCTCCACAGATGCTGCCTGACCCGCTGAGTTATGGTGCAGCAGCATCTATGGAGCTAAGGAAATAGGCAACGTTTCGGGCCGAAACCCTTCTGGAAATAGGCAACGTTTCGGGCCGAAACCCGGAAGGGTTTCGGCCCGAAACGTTGCCTATTTCCTTAGCTCCGTAGATGCTGCTGCACCCGCTGAGTTACTCCAGCACTCTGTGAAACGTCACCTATCCATGTTCCCCACAGATGCTGCCTGACCCGCTGAGTTACTCCAGCACTCTGTGTCATTTCATCACCAATTAAAAGAAGTGCCGATGCTGAAAATTTGAAACTAAAACAGAAAATGCATGAAACACTCAGCAGGTCAGTCAGCATCTGTGGAGAGAGAAACAAAGTTAATAGTCATGGAGTCGTGCAGCATGGGAACAGGCCCTTCAGTCCAACCTGCCCATGCCGACCAAGATGCCCCATCTATACCAGTCCCACCATATCTCTCTTAGCCTGGTCTATCCATTTACCTGTCTAAATGTTTCTTAAACATTGCGATAGTGCCGGCATCAACTACCGCATCTGGCAGCTTTTCCATACTCCCACCAACATCTGTGTGAAAAGAAATACTCCGCAGAAAATAGGTAATAGATAATAGGTGCAGGAGTAGGCCATTCGGCCCTTCGAGCCAGCACCGCCATTCAATGTGATCATTGCTGATCATTTCCAATCAGTACCCTGTTCCTGCCTTCTCCCCATATCCCCTGACTCCGCTATCTTTAAGAGCCCTATCTAGCTCTCTCTTGAAAGCATCCAGAGAACCGGCCTCCACCGCCTTCTGAGGCAGAGAATTCCACAGACTCACAACTCTCTGTGAGAAAAAATGTTTCCTCATCTCTGTTCTTAAAGATAGTGGAGTCAGGGGATATGGGGAGAAGGCAGGAACGGGGTACTGATTGAGGATGATCAGCCGTGATCACATTGAATGGCGATGCTGGCTCGAAGGGCCGAATGGCCTACTCCTGCACCTATTGTCTATTGTCTGGTGTTTATTTTATCTATACTACCCTGACATCAGTCCGAAGAAAGGTCTCGACCAGAAACGTCGCCCATTCCTTCTCTCCTTGAGGTTAAAGATTATGGGTGGAACAGCGGTAGAGTTGCTGCGCCAGACACCTGGGTTCGATCCCTGCTCTCTGAGTGGAGTTTGCAGGTTCTCCCTCCGGCCGCATAGAGTCCCTCCTCATTCTCCGGTTTCATCCCACATCTCAAAGACGTGCAGGTTTGTAGGTTAATCCGGCTTCAGTAAATATTGTCCCCGGTGTGTAAGATAGAGCTGGTGTACGGTACGAGCGTTGGCCGAGACCCTTCTTCACAACAAGCGGGGGGTGGGGGGGAGTAAAGCTGGAGGACTCCCGGGAAGAGCTGGTATAGAGATGATAGAGCACATATATAAACTCCTGCTGAAAGGCACTGCGAATTCCTGCATTTACAGCCCTCTCCAGATAACCCCACAACCCCCCCCCCCCCCCCCCCCCACCCCGACATGCAAGCCCTCCTTAATATTTCACGTAGCAATTAGCAGATGCAGCGTTTGGAGCTGGAAGGGTGGGGGGAAGGGGAGATGGAGGGGCAACTGTGGGACATTAACAGCGGCAGTAACGCATCTGTGACTAGTCAGTGATTTGAGGAACAGCTTGTGGTCCTGTTAGCTGTCTCCGACAGTAAGCATCGCCACCGATCAGTGACTTGGCAACACAAGGTCTGGCCAATTGCTGGAATCAATCTTCCATAAACGACCAGACAGGTGGCATTTTTATAATTGGTGGGGCCCGCTGAAGTTTTAAAACCTGGAACCAGAAGTCAGGAGTCAAGAGTGCTTCATGGTCATGTGTCGGTAGGAAGTAGCGGGGTCTAGATTTGGTGTAAACCAGCATCTGCCAGTGTAGGAAGGAACTGCAGGTCCAGGTTTAAACCGAAGACAGACACAAAAAGGCTGGAGTAACTCAGCGGGTCGAACAACATAGAATGTTTAAGAAGGAACTGCAGATGTTGGAAAATTGAAGGTAGACAAAAATGCTGGAGGAACTCAGCGGGTGAGGCAGCATCTATGCAGCGAAGGAAATAGGTAAAGTTTCCTACATATGACCTGAAAAAGGGTTTCGTCCTGAAACGTTGCCTATTTCCTTTGCTCCATAGTTGCTGCCTCACCCGCTGAGTTTCTCCAGCATTTTTGTCTACCATAGAAACATAGAAAATAGGTGCAGGAGTAGTCCATTCTGGCACTTCGAGCCAGCGCCGCCATTCAGTGTGATCATGGTTGGTCATCCAAATCACTACTCCGTTCCTGCCTTCTCCCCATATCCCCTGACTCCACTAGCCCTAAGAGCTCTATCTAGCTCTCTATTGGATGCATCCAGTGAATCGGCCTCCACTGAGGCGGAGAATTCCACAGACTCACCACTCTCTGGATGAAAAAGTATTTCCTCGTCTCCGTTCTAAATAGCCTACCCCTTTATTCTTAAACTGTGGCCCCTCGTTCTGGACTCCACAACATCGGGAACATGTTTCCTGCATCTAGTTTGTCCAATCCCTTAATAAATATATGTTTCTCTAAGATCTCCTCTCATCCTTCTAAGTTCAAGTGAATACAAACCCAGTCGTGCCATTCGCTCAGCATATGACAGTCCCTCCATCCCGGGAATTAACCTGGTGAACCCACGCTGCACTGCCTCAATAACAAGAATGTCCTTCCCCAAATTAGGAGACCAAAACTGCACACAATACTCCAGGTGTGGTCTCACCAGGGTCCCGTACAACTGCAGAAGGACCTCTTTGCTCCTATACTCAAACCTTCTTGTTATGAAGGAATGCGTTTCGCTTTCTTCACTGCCATCTCTGGAGATAAGGAATGGGTGACGTTTCGGGTCGAGACACTTCTTCAGATTGAATAAAAACAGAGACTGTATCAACCTCTACCTACTCAGAACACCCACTAAACGACCAAGCCCCAGCCGTTGATTCACAAGTTCACAAAATATCCACTGACTTGGCCTCCACAGCCCTCTGTGGCGATGAGTTCCACAGATTGACTACCCTCTGACTAAAGAAATTCCTCCTCACCTCCTTTCTAAAAGACCGTCCTTCAATTCTGAGGCTGAGACCTCTGGTCCTAGACTGCCCCACTAGTGGAAACATCCTCTCCACATCCACTCTATCCAGGCCTTTCATTATTGTGTAAGTTTCAATGAGGTTCCCCCTTATCCTTCTAAACTCCAGCGAGTACAGGCCCAGTGCTGACAAACGCTCATCATATGCTGAGCCACTCATTCCTGGGATCATTCTTGTAAACCTCCTCTGGAGCCAGCGCATCCTTCCTCAGACATGGGGCCCAAAATGTGCTGATAGAACTCCAAATGCGGCCTGAGCAGCGCCTTATGGAGCCTCAGCGTTACGTCTATAAGGCACGAAAATCATTTTTCACACAGAGAGTGGTGAATCTGTGGAATTCTCTGCCACAGAAGGTAGTTGAGGCCAGTTCATTGGCTATATTTAAGAGGGAGTTAGATGTGGCCCTTGTGGCTAGAGGGATCAGGGGGTATGGAGAGAAGGCAGGTACAGGATACTGAGTTGGAAGATCAGCCATGATCATATTGAATGGCGGTGCAGGCTCGAAGGGCCGAATGGCTTACTCCTGCACCTATTTTCTATGTTTCTACGATTTGCACATCTCTTCACCAGATAAAAGCTGTCCAAGGTCTGACCTCCCCAGAGGAGCATGGGTGAAGCTCAACAGACTTGGTACTGGAGCTGGGCGTTTCAAGGCCAGCGTGTGGAGATGGGGGCTCCCTCTGCCAGAGCCCAGCCTGTGAATGTGGAGCAGAACAACAGACAGCCAACCATGTCATCTCTGGGTGCCCGCTCTACCACCCACCCAATGGAGCTGTGTCAGGGCCTGGCAGACATTGACGCCTGGCTGCTCAACACCCGGCTTGAGATCTAACTATTCCTTTGGTTTATTTATGTTTCATTCGCAAGAAGAAGCACGAGGCACTGGATGGCCATTCGTTCCCTCTCTTGCATTGATCTGTTCAACCGAGGAGCCCACGGATAAATTATTATTGACCGCGATTAGCCTGTTATAATCCTCGGTAGCTTCCCACACTTTCCCGGCTGTTTCCCCTCATACCTGTTTACCTCCAGCTTGCAGTCAACAGAGCTTGCCAATTAGGATTTAGTTGCTCTTGTGACTATTGATTTTTGCTGGATGTGACTTTTGTGCAGAGGAGGCTTAGACCTGAATCAATAAGGATAAATATAGAAACCATGATGGGAGTGAGACAACTGTACATAGATGGACGAGATGCCGTTGTATAATACCAGTTTATTATTCATTCTCCGCATGTGGGCTGCACTGAGACTAACATCAACTGTTTCCTGTGAGCTGAGAGTGGTTTTCTGTGGTGCCATTTGCCAGGGCTACGTTTGACCTGCAGAGTGGCGCAGCAGGTAGAGCCACTGCCCCACAGCGCCAGATATCCTGGGTTCGATCCTGACCTCCGATGTGGCCCTTAGATGTGGGAGTTAGATGTGGCCCTTGTGGCTAAAGGGGTCAGGGGGTATGGAGAGAAGGCAGGTACAGGATACTGAGTTGGATGATCAGCCATGATCATATTGAATGGCGGTGCAGGCTCGAAGGGCCGAATGGCCTACTCCTGCACCTATTTTCTATGTTTCTATGTTTCTATGTGTGTGGAGTTTGCACGTTCTCCCCGTGACCGCGTGGGTTTCATTCCAGGTGTTCCGGTTTCCTCCCACATCCCAAAGACGTGCAGGTTCGTTAGAGTCATTGAGAGTCATAGAGTCATACAGCATGGAAATAGGCCCTTCGGCCCAAACTTCTTGAGCTGACCAGGATATCCCAATCTAATCTATTCAATGGATCTATTAGACAAAAATGCGGGAGGAACTCAGCGGGTGAGGCAGCATCTATGGAGTGAAGGAATAGGTGACGTTTCAGGTCGAGACCCTTCTTCAGGCCCGGGATCGCTGGTCGGTGTGGGTCCCGACCCGAAACGTCACCTATTCGAGACCCTACGAGTTTAATTTTCAGTTCCGTTTAGTTTAGAGTTACAGTAGCGCGGAAACAGGCCATTCGGCCCACCGAGTCCGCACTGACCAGCGATCCCTGCACATTGACACTACCCTACACACACTAGGGACAATTTACATTCGTACCAAGCCAATACCGACCCAAGGGAGGTCACGGTGGCGCAGCGGTAGAGTTGCTGCCTTACAGCGAATGCAGCGCCGGAGACTCGGGTTCGATCCCGACTACGGGTGCTGTCTGTACGGAGTTTGTACGTTCTACCGGTTTGTACGATCTTCGGTTTCCTCCCACACTCCAAAGACGTACAGGTTTGTAGGTTAATTGGCTTGTTAAATGTAAAAATTGTCCCTAGTGGGTGTAGGATAGTGTTAGTGTGCGGGGGTCGCTGGTCGGCACGGATTGAGTGGGCCGAAGGGCCTGTTTCCGCGCTGTATCTCCAAACTGAACTAAACTAAATGAACCTACAAACGTACAAACTCAGTGCAGACAGCACCCATGGTCAGGATCGAACCCGGGTCTCTGGCGTTGAACGCACTGTAAGGCAGCAACTCTACCCGCTGCGCCACCGTGCCGCCCGACAGTGCCTGAGTTCCTCCAGCAATTTGTTGTTTTTGCTCAAGATCCCAGCGCCTGCAGTTCCTTGCGTCTCCTCACCTTCCAGTGGCAGGAAGTTCCCAGTCAGTAATCCGAATATTACGACGGCTCTCACTGTTCCACCCCCCAGCTCACCACAGATGCTCTCAATCCTCCACAACACAAACTCAATCTATCATTGATCGTGGATTAATATTTTAAAGATCATTTTGTCAAACTAACGGTTGGAGTGGCAGGTTGAAGATCTCCTCCTGGAGCCCAAGGGGGATCCATATATTGAACCTCGCTGAGATGCTGACGTTGAGAGCAGTCATTTTATCAATCCTTGATGAAATGTTCCTTTAATTGGCAGCTTTGAGTCAATCGGACTGAAGATTTAAAGTCTGGATCATCCTCCTCATTGAAGAATTAACCGTGAAGTAACACAGAGTGTATCAATAACTGTGGAAGTCAAGTCAAGTCAAGTTTATTTGTCACATACACATACGAGATGTGCAGTGAAATGAAAGTGGCAATGCTCGCGGACTTTTGTGCTAAAAGACAAACAACCAAACAACCAAACAAACTATAAACACAATCATAACACACACATATTCTTTTACATAATAAATAATGGAAGGAAAAAACGTTCAGTAGAGTTAGTCCCTGGTGAGATAGGCGTTTACAGTCCGAATGGCCTCTGGGAAGAAACTCCTTCTCAACCTCTCCGTTCTCACCACATGGCAACGGAGGCGTTTGCCTGACCGTAGCAGCTGGAACAGTCGGTTGCAGGGGTGGAAGGGGTCTCTCATGATATTGTTGGCTCTGGAGTTGCACCTCCTGATGTATAGTTCCTGCAGGGGGGCAAGTGAAGTTCCCATAGTGCGTTCGGCCGAACGCACTACTCTCTGCAGAGCCTTCTTGTCCTTGGCAGAGCAATTCCCAAACCAGATGGTAATGTTCCCGGACAAGATGCTTTCCACCGCCGCTGCGTAGAAGCACTGGAGGATCCTCGGAGACACTCTGAATTTCCTCAATTGCCTGAGGTGGTAAAGGCGCTGCCTTGCCTAACTCGTGTTAATTTTGTTTCGAGATATAGTGCAGAATCAGGCCCTTCGGCCCACTATGTCCGTGCCGACCTGCGATCGCCCACTCACACTGACTTTAGACTTTACTGATACAGTGTGAGAACAGGCTCTTCGGACCACCGAGTCCACGCAGACCACTGATCACCCGTTCACACTATATAGCATTATATAATCTATAGGAGATAATTAATCCAGAACGCTGTACGTCTTTGGAGTGTGGGAGGAAACCGGAGATCCCGGAGAAAACCCACGCAGGTCACGGGGAGAACGTACAAACTCCATGCAGACAAGCACCCGTGGTCAGGATCGAACCCGGGTCTCTGGCGCTGAGAGGCAGCAACTCTACCGCTGCGCCACCGTGACGTGTCTCCAGAGATGCTGCCTGTCCCCCTGAGTAAGTCCAGCATTTTGTGTCGATCTTATATTCATCATGGTTGAAAACATTAGCGACGCAGTGGCGCTGGTTTCCGACGGGAACGGTGACGGACGCACCACACGGCCCTGTCCTCCAGTTCCTGCGGACTTCCACCGCTGGAAGTCTAGGATGTTGGTGTGTGTGTGCTTTATCATCGTTCCTTACAATGCCGTGTACGACAGTGATCGCAACTTCTACTGAAGTGTGGATGGCCGTTGGCTCGCTGTGCCCTCTATATTTGACTCAAGGCTGTGCCCTCTAGTATTTAACTTAAAGATTCACCCCCTAATATTTGACGTAAACCTATGCATTCTATACCTGACGTAAAACTATGCACTCTAGTATTCAACGTAAACCTATGCTCTTTAATACTAAACAAAGCTACACCCTCTAATATTTCACTGTGGACCGTGTATGTGGACTACTTTGATTAGATTTCAGCTTGTAAGTTATTTTGAGAATCTATTATTTAAATGATACATCCCACAAACAATAGGGGGGGTTGCACGTAAGGTCACAGGGCTTGACGCACGGAGCCGCTCAATCCATCTGGAGGACATCCGTCACTTCCGGTATGTGTTATTAATGCTAGAAACACGTACTTTCCTACCTGTTAAAAACCGCCAAAATTTTGAGTTTTTGCGCTGAAAGAAATTGTGGAAGTCGGCGTAAGTGTGAGAGACATGTACCCAACTTTAAAATTCCAAACATGAAACGTGAAGGTATAGAGAAGCGAGAACTGAAGGGACTACAGCAGCTAAAGTGCTTGGTAAACATTGGCCGTGCAGATATCGGAATTGAAAATATTGGGAATTATCGCGTTTGCTCACTGCATTTCATCAAGTAAGGCATTATTTGTGTTTTTTCTTGATTCCTTTGGTATCTAAAAATTCTCAGAAGTGATAAATCTGGCTGTAAACTTTTCTTCAGGTGTGTTTTCATTTTGTATGTAAAAACCTACTTGAGAACCATGGGCGATTTAACAAAATTACAGCCAGATTTATCACTTCTGAAACTTTTTAGATGCCAAAGGAATCAAGAAAAAACACAAATAATGCCTTACTGTTGATGAAATGCAGTGAGCAAACGGCCAATGTTCGCTAAGCACTCTGGCTGTTGTTGTCCCTTCAGCTCTCGTTTCTATCTACCGTCATTTCTCCTCACTTTTGGAATTCTGAAGTATGCTAAATGTCTCACACGCTTATCCCGATTTCCATAATTATTTGCAGCGCAAAAATTGACAATTTCAGCGGGTTTTAACGGGCCCGCTACGCTGGAAACAATGGTCAGTTCTTTGGTGCCTTCCCACACAGTGGGAAACTCTGATTCTGCTGGGTGGGGATATTTTATGTTAAATTCTATCGTGTGTTGTGTCCTTTATTTTTATTGTATGGCTGTATGGGAATTTCATTTCACTGTGCCATCTGGCACATGTGACAATTAAATGTATCTTGTCTCTTGTATCTTGTAAGTGCCTACCTGCAGTTCATCGCGTGTACTCCACTTGGAGTAGCGTAGCAACAGTATGGGTCATGGGTCGTGACCCGACTGCCGTGAAACCTCCCTATACATATTAATCCCTGAGCCTCTGAAATAGATTCCAGTCTCCTGTTCTTGCTTGAGTTTAGTTTAGTTTAGCTCAGTTCAGTTTATTGCCACATGTACCAAGGTACTGTTTAGAGATACAGCGTGGAAACAGGCTCTTTGTCCCACTGAGTCTGCACCGACCAGCGATCCCCGTACACTAACACTACCCCACACACACTGGGGACAATTTACCAAGCCAAGTAACCTACAAACCTGCACGTCTTTGGAGTGTGGGAGGAAACTGAAGATCTTGGAGAAAACCCACGCAGGTCACGGGGAGAAAGTACAAACTCCGTACAGACAGCGCCCGTAGTCGGGATCGAACCCGGGTCTCCGGCGCTGTGAGGCAATAGCTTGGGAATATCACTTTTGTGAAGTGGGGAAAGCTGGTATCTGCTGCCACCTGGTGGCCAAGGCAGCTCGTGCCACGACTCTACAGCAGTGGATTTAATGCAAGGTATTAGGACACGGATCATCCAACTCAGTATCCTGTACCTGCCTTCTCTCCATACCCCCTGATCCCTTTAGCCACAAGGGCCACATCTAACTCCCTCTCAAATATAGCCAATGAACTGTGGCCTCAACTACCTTCTGTGGCAGAGAATTCCAGAGATTCACCACTCTCTGTGTGAAAAATGTTTTCCTCATCTCGGTCCTAAAAGATTTCCCCTTTATCCGTAAACTGCGACCCCTTGTCCTGGACTTCCCCAACATCGGGAACAATCTTCCTGCATCTAGCCTGTCCAACCCCTTAAGAATTTTGTAAGTTTCTATAAGATCCCCCCTCAATCTTCTAAATTCTAGCAAGTACAAGCCGAGTCTATCCAGTCTTTCTTCATATGAAAGTCCTGCCATCCCAGGAATCAGTCTGGTGAACCTTCTCTGTACTCCCTCTATGTCTTTCCTCAGATTAGGAGACCAAAACTGTACGCAATACTCCAGGTGTGGTCTCACCAAGACCCTGTACAACTGCAGTAGAACCTCCCTGCTCCTATACTCAAATCCTTTTGCTATGAATGCTAACATACCATTCGCCTTCTTCACTGAAGAAAGGCGGACCCGGCGCGGACACTTTGTAACTTTGTCAGCGCCCTTTATGTAGCGATTATTTGCATACCGTGGCACTATGGCAAGCAAAGAATTTCACTGCGACTTGTCACATGTAACAATAACGTATTCAATTCAATTCAATTCCAAAAGAGAGACAGAAAAACAGGGAGAGAAAAAGAGTGTGTGAGAGAAAGAGAGAGCGAGAAAAAGTGAGAGAGAGAGACAGAGCGAGAGAGAGATGGACAAAGAGCGAGAGAGAGCGAGAATGAGACAGACAGAGCGAGAGGTAGACAGAGAGTGAGCTAGAGACAGAGAGAGTGAGAGCAAGACGAGACAGAAAAGATAGAGAAGACAGAGAGAAGACAGACACAGTACATGCCTCAGTCAGTATCAATAGTGTGGATGTGGAAATGTTTGAGTGTTAAGACAGAAACACAACAATGGCTCTGCTTCCTGAGTGTGAGGAATGTCTTAGATGATCCTTACAAACTTCTACAGATGTACCGAAGAAAGCATAATCCTCAATGCAGTCCCATTTACTGGGGCCCTCCCCTAATTCCCCATTTACAGGTGCCCTCCCCTAATTCCCCATTTACAGGTGCCCTCCCCTAATTCCCCATTTACAGGTGCCCTCCCCTAATTCCCCATTTACAGGTGCCCTCCCCTAATTCCCCATTTACAGGTGCCCTCCCCTAATTCCCCATTTACTGGTGCACTCCCCTAATTCCCCATTTACTATTGCCTCACAGTATCAGAGACGTCCGATTCTCTGATTATTCAGGTGCTGTCTGTGTGGAGTTTGCACGTTCTCCCTGTTTTGCTCTGGTTTCCTCCCACATCCCAAAGACGTGCGTGGTTTGTAGGTTAATTGGCTTCTGTAAAATGCCCCTGGTGTGTCGGGGAGTCGAAAACAAAAGTGGTAACTCGAAACTAGCGAATGGGTCGTTGGTGTGGACTCAGTTGTGCTGAAGGGCCTGTTTCTATGCTGCAACTCTAAAAAATATATTGTTACAAAAAATCAGCCAGAAATGAAATTCCTTTATTTTTGAAAGAAAAAAAAAGATTAATATATGTTCATTAATGTGAAGGTTGTACACAGTGTCATGAATAAGTAACCTGCCTGTTGTTATTCAGTTTAGATCTCTGAATTTCTGTAAACTCCTTTCTCTCTCTTACTTTCAAATGCTTCTTAATGGTGGTCCCAAAGCAGAAGCATCCACATCACGGGGCTGGAAACTGGGAGTATCCTGAGTTAATTCTGCTACCACCATCATCATGGTGGTGAATCTGTGGAATTCTCTGCCACAGAAGGTAGTTGAGGCCAGTTTATTGACTATATTTAATAGGGAGTTAGATGTGGCTAAAGGGATCAGGGGGTATGGAGAGAAGGCAGGTACGGGATACTGAGTTGGATGATCAGCCATGATCATATTGAATGGCGGTGCAGGCTCGAAGGGCCAAATGGCCTCTACTCCTGCACCTATGTTCTATGTTTCTATCATCTATTGCGGCAAGTGATGGCTCCCACTGCTTATCGCCGGAAGCTTGCGTCCTTTTTCCGGACGGACGATGACAGCGAGGTCAACATTTGATGGACACGAAAGAGGAAGAAAAAGGGACAATCCCAGTAGTAGAAGTTGCATTTCAATCTCAATATCTTCCACTCTCGATTTCCATCACCCCACCACCAATTTCCCATTTTTCCAAGCCTGGTCATGCTTCTTTACAAGGGGAATATCACATCCAAACTGCACTGAGATATCATTCTCATGAAGCATCTAAAAGAGTTGCAAAGTTGTTTGCTATAGGGCAAGATTGGACAGGCTTGATTCCTCAGAGTGCAGGACAATAGACAATAGGTGCAGGAGGAGGCCATTCGGCCCTTCGAGCCAGCACGACCATTCAATGTGACCATGGCTGATCATCCCCAATCAGTACCCCGTTCCTGCCTTCTCCCCATATCCCCTGACTCCGCTATCTTTAAGAACCCTATCTAGCTCTCTCTTGAAAGTATCCAGACAACCGGCATTCACAACTCTGTGTGAAAAAGTGTTTCCTCATCTCCATTCTAAATGGCTTACCCCTTATTCTTAAACTGTGTGTGGCCCCTGGTTCTGGACTCCCCCAACATCGGGAACATGTTTCCTGCCTCTAGCGTGTGCAAACTCTTAGTAATCTTATATGTTTCAATAAGATTCCCTCTCATCCTTCTAAACTCCAGTATACAAGCCGAGCCACTCCATTCTCTCAGCATATGACAGTCCCGCCATCCCAGGAATTAACCTTGTAAACCTATGTTGCACTCCCTGAAGCTGAGGGGCGATTTTACAGAGGTGTATAAATTCATGGGGGAATGCACAAAATCTTTTACCCAGGGAAGGGGTATCAAGAACCAGAGGACATAGGTTTAAGTTAAGAGGGGAAAGATTTCTCTGCCACAGAAGGCAGTGGAGGCCAATTCATTGGATGATTTCAAGAGAGCATGAGATTTAGCTCATAGGGTTAACAGAATCAAGGGATGTGGGGAAAAAGCAGGAACGGGATACTGATTTTGGATGATCATATTGAATGAGCTGGCTCGAAGGGCCGAGGGGCCAACTCCTGCACCTATTTTCTATGTTTCTAAGATTTAATAAGAACCTGAGGGACAGTTTTTTCACCCATTGGATGATGGAACATGCTGCCAGAGGAGATAGTTAAGGCAGGTGCTATAACATTATATGGAAACAAGATGGGTTCTTGATTCTCCCACCGTAGGTAGAAGATTCTGTGCAATCACCTTATCTATTCCCCCCATGAATCTATACACCTCTGTAAGATCACCCCTCAGCCTCTTGCGCTCCAAGGAATAAAGTTCTAGCTCGCCCAACCTCTTGGTCAGTATTGTCCAGTTGGGCCAAAGCAGTGGTTCCCAACCTTTTTTAGCTCATGGCCCCCTTGGGATCTTTTAATTTGTCTGTGCCCCCCCCCCCCCCCCCCCCCCCGACATTATTAGTGGAAAAAAAGTACTTCAATATTATATCTTCCATAAAAATATCAGTGTCTATTAATTGCACATATATTCTCTTTTATTTTATTCCACAAACATCAAAAATATTTCAACTACATAGATTTAAATTTATTAGAACTGAAATTTAGGAGGCAACAGGGTGGTAGCCCTGTGGCCCCCTTCATTGAACCTGTGGCCCCCTAAATCCCAAAAAATTTCCGTGGCCCCCCTGAAATTTGCCATGGTTATGGCCCCAGGTTGGGAATCACTGGGCCAAAGGACTGTTTCCGTGCTGTATGATGCTTTAACACTTTTTATTTTAGCGAAGAGATCAATCTCAAGGAAGTACTCCAGGGCTCTGCTTTGAAGTTCCTGTATCAAAGGTATTTTATTGGTCACTGTATTTTATTGGTCACATTCACATACACCTAGGTGTAGTGAAGTGAAATGCTTCTTGCCATTTTGCAGCACATAAAGAAGGAATACAGACATAACATTAATAAGAGATTTAAACATAAAGAACATCCCCCCACAATGGTTCCCATTATGAGGGAAGGCACAAAGTCCAGTCTCCAACCCCAGTTCACCCATAGTCGGGCCTATTGAGGCCTCCACAGTTGCCTCTACGGAGGCCCGATGTTCCAGGCCGTTCTCGCCGGGTGATGTTGCTCCGGCGTCGGGAGAGTCTTCTCTGCTCATTTTGGAATAGAGCTTCAATATCTGATTTAACATTTGCTGGCAGGGTTGTATTTCATGAGCAGAGGACAGTGCTTATGTGGATCTTGGACAAGCAGCAACAAAGAGAAGCAGAGGGAGAAGAGCTTATTGGCTGAAACCCATGGGAAAGGTGAGTTAGTCACTGGGGAAAAACAGTTTAAAACTGAGGAATTTGGTTTGTAAATTGGTAAATCAGGCAATTTATCAGTCAATAAAAGCAAGGCTGCTCTAGGGGAGCGGCAGTGAGGGAATGGCCTTGTGAGTAAAGTGTGAATCTTTGGCTCGAGAGTTCACTGGGGGCGAGGAGGCTGGACAAAGCAGCAGTGAGAAGGACTGTTGGCTGGACTTGGTGAGTCTTGAGTGCAGGTTTTAAAAGAGGGCAAACAGCACTTTGAGGGCAGGCTGGATAAAAAACAGTTCCAAGCTTATCAGAGGAAGGAAGGTTAGAAGTGAATGTGGAGATTGGCTGAATAATTAGATTGGTAAATTAGACAATTAGGCAATTTAGCATCTGATACAAGCAAGACTTGCTCAAGGGGTGCGGTCCTGTCTGGGTGTGGCCCTGTCGAGGGAAGTGCCCTGTGAGAAAGGTGTGAGTCTTCAGCTGAGAGTCTTTGGCGAGGAGGCTGAGGGAGGATGCCACACCAAACGCTGGAGAGGGAGAAGATGTCAGGCAAGCTGATTCAGTGTGATGCTTGCAGTATGTGGGAGGTCAAGGACACTGCTGGTGCCTCTGGCTGCTACAAATGTGAGAAGTGCATCCAGGTACAGCTCCTGAAGGACTGTGTTGGGGAATTGGAGAAGCAAGTGGATGACCTCGGGTTCGTCGGAGGTACTGAGTCGTTCCTCGACAAGTCCTACAGTAAGATTGTTACCTAAAGGTACTGGAAGAGAGAAGGTAGGTGACGGTGAGACAGGGAAGGAAATGTGGAATGCAAAGGTCCCTGGGTGTTGTACCTCTTGTGAACAGGTTCACCCACTTAGAAGCTGTCGGGACAGAAGACGTTTTTACACTGAGCGGCGGACTGGCTTGCGAAGCAAATAGGGCTGTTGAGCCAAAACCAAAGAGGCCAACGTCAGGCAACCCCATTGTAGTTGGAGACTCCATTGTGAGAGGTACGGACAGGGGTTTCTGCGGCAACAGATGGGATTCGAGGATGGTGTGCTGCCTTCCTGGTGCCAGGATCCAGGATGTCACGGACAGAGTGCAGAAAATCCTCAAGGGCGAAGGTGAACAGCTGGAAGTGGTAGTGCATGTCGGCACAAACTATGTCGGAAAGAAGGGGATGAATATTCTGAAGCGTGACTTTAGAGAGCTCGGAAAAGTGTTGAAAAGCAGGACCTCCAGGGTGGTTATCTCCGGTTTGCTTCCAGTTCCTCGTGCTGGCGAGAGCAGGAACAGGGAGATACGGGACCTGAATGTGTGGCTGAGGAACTGGTGCAGGGGGCAGGGATTTAAATTCTTAGACCACTGGGATCTGTTTTGGGGTAAAGGGGAACTGTACAAAAGGGATGGATTGCACTTTAACAGGTGGGGGACTGGCATTCTGGCAGGCAGGTTTGCCACTGCTACATGGGTGGTTTTAAACTGAATAGGGGGGTGGGGTGTCAAATGGGATAGTCAAGGATGGAGTTAAAGGGAAAGGGAGTAAAGGGATAGTTAATGACCCCAGAATTAACAGGAAAGAAAGCTCACAAAGGGATAGGAGAGTATGGCCAAGCGTAATAAGGATCGATGTGAAAGGTGAGATGCGTAAGGAATGCGCGAAGTATAAGAAGTAAAGTAAATGAGCTTGAGGCTCAGTTAGAGGTTGGTAGATATGACATTGTGGGAATTACTGAGACGTGGCTGTAGGAGGATCGGGCCTGGGAACAATATTCAGGGTTATACATCCTATAGAAAGGACAGGCAGGTGGGCAGAGGAGGGGGGGAGGGGGGGGGGGGGGGTAGCTCTGCTGGTGAGAGGGAATTCAGTCCCTTGCGAGGGGAGACATAGGGACTGACGAGGTAGAGTCACTGTGGATTGAGTTGAGGAATTGCTAAGGCAAGAAGACACTAATTGGTGTTATCTACAGACCCCCAAATAGTAGCCCGGATGTAGGGTGTAAGTTGCAGCAGGAGTTAAAACTGCCATGTAACAAAGGTAATGCCACTGTGGTGAGGGGGGGTTTCAATATGCAGGTAGACTGGGAAAATCAGGTTGGTTCAGGACCCCAAGAAAGGGAGTTTGTAGAATGCCTCCGAGATGGATCCTTAGAGCAGCTGGTAATGGAGCCGACCAGAGAAAAGGCAATTCAGGATTTAGAGTTGTCCAATGAACCAGATATGATAAGGGAACTCAAGGTAAAGGAACCGCTTGGAGGTAGTGATCATAATATGATTAGTTTTAATCTGCAATTTGAGCAGGAGAAGGTTAAATCGGAAGTGTCAGTGATGCAGTTGAACAAAGGGGACTATGAAGGCATGAGAGGGGAGCTGTCCAAGCTAGACTGGAAAGGGATCCTAGCAGGAATGATGGTGGAACAGCAAAGGCAGGAATTTCTGGGCATAATCCGGAAGACGCAGGATCATTTCATTCCAAATAGGAAGAAAGATTCTAAGGGGAGTAGGAGGCAACCGTGGCTGACAAGAGAAGTTAGGGATAGAATAAAACTAAAAGAAAAGATGTATAACACAGCAAAGAGTAGCCAGAGGATTGGGAAACTTTCATATGACAACAGAAGGAAACAAAACGGGCAATACAGGCTGAAAAGATGAAGTACGAGGGGAAGCTGGCCAGGAATATAAAGGACAGTAAAAGCTTCTTTAGATATGTTAAGGGGAAAAAGAATAGCAAAGTCAAATGTGGGTCCCTTGAAGGCAGACACGGGTGAAATTATTATGGGGAACAAGGAAATGGCAGAAGAGTTGAATAGGTACTTCGGATCTGTCTTCACTAAGGAAGACACAAACAATCTCACAGATGTACTGGAGGACAGAGGATCTAAGGGGGTAGAGGAACTGAAATAAATTTTCATTAAGCGAGAAATAGTATTGGGTAGGCTAATGGGACTGAAGGATGATAAATCCCCTGGGCCTGATGGTCTGCATCCCAGGGTCCTCAGGGAGGTGGCTCTAGAAATAGTGGATGCATTGGTGATCATTTTCCAATGTTCAATAGATTCAGGATCAGTTCCTGTGGATTGGAGGATAGCTAATGTTATCCCACTTTTCAAGAAAGGAGCGAGAGAGAAAACAGGGAATTACAGACTAGTTAGCCTGACTTTGGTGGTGGGAAGGATGCTGGAGTCAATTATTAAAGAGGTAATAATGGGGCATTTGGATAGCAGTAAAAGGATTAGTCCAAGTCAACATGGATTTATGAAAAACACTTTTCAGAATGGCAGGCAGTGGAGAGTGGAGTGCCGCAAGGCTCGGTGTTGGGGCCGCAACTGTTTACCATATATATTAATGATTTGGAAGAGAGAATTATGAGCAGCACTAGCAAGTTTGCGGATGACACAAAGCTGAGTGGCAGTGTGAACTGTGAAGAGGATGTTAGGAGGTTGCAGGGTGACCTGGACAGGTTGAGTGAGTGGGCAGATGTGTGGCAGATGCAGTAGAATATAGATAAATGTGAGGTTATCCACTTTGGTGGAAAAAACAAGGGGGCAGAGTATTATCTCAATGGGGTTAGGTAAGGGGGAGGTACAGCGAGACCTGGGTGTCCTTGTACACCGGTCACTGAAAGTTGGCGTGCAGGTACAGCAGTCAGTGAAGAAAGCTAATGGAATGTTGGCCTTCATAACAAGAGGATTTCAGTATAGGAGTAAAGAGGTTCTTCTGCAGTTGTATAGGGCTCTGGTGAGACCACATCTGGAGTATTGTGTACAATTTTGGTCTCTTAATTTGAGGAAGGACATCCTTGTGATTGAGGCAGTGCAGCGTAGGTTCACTAGATTGATCCCTGGGCTGGCGGGACAGTATATGAGGAAAGATTGAAACACTAGGCTTGTATTCACTGGAGTTTAGAAGGATGAGGGGCAAGGATCTTATAGAAACATATAAAATTATAAAAGGACTGGACAAGCTAGATGCAGGAAAAACGTTTCCAATGTTGGGCGAGTCGACACAGTCTTAGAATAAAGGGGAGGCCATTTAAGACTGAGGTGAGAAAAAACCTTTTCACCCAGAGAGTTGTGAATTTGTGGAATTCTCTGCCACAGAGGGCAAATCACTGGATGGATTTAAGAGAGTTGGATAGAGCTCTCGGGGGTAGTGGAGTCGAGGGATATGGGGAGAAGGCAGGCACGGGTTATTGATTGGGGACGATCAACCATGATCACAATGAATGGCGGTGCTGGCTCGAAGGACCGAATGGCCTACTCCTGCATCTATATTCTATGTTTCTATATATGTTTCTATAAGTTCATCCAATCGGTAACCTGGAAAAAGAAGAGGAAAAAATAAATTAAATTCTCTAAAAGATTGTGCCAAACATATTTTTCCCATAGTAGAGATGTTCATCTATGTGAAACAACATCCAAAGTTGTAAACATTTAAGTTTCATAATCGGGTTTCCAGAAACTTCAAAGTAGACACTTACTGAAGAATCACCCTTATACCTGTGTGTGTATCTGTGTGTGTCAATGTGTGAGTATTATGGGAGTTTATGTGGGAGTACAGAAATCCATATTGTATCTTTATATTTTTTATATCATTAATGTTTGTAATACTTGAGATACTTAACTATTATTCTTTGTATTTTAAACTTTGAATTTAGCTTTTGTTCTGCATGTTTGGATTAGCTTGTACATGTTGAGATAAGCCATATGTGTTTGCCTTTCTGGGTTTTGTTTATATAAACTGTGTTGTAGGCGTTTGGGTTCTTCTATCGCAGCATTTGGCGTAATAGATATATGACCTTTGTAATTCTGTATCATACCCTAGCTGTAAGAGATAAGGGGGCCCAAGAAAGGAGAAGTCAATGTGGTTTAAATAATGATTACGGAATGTAAAATAACTGGGGAAGGAGGGGAAAAACTGGATGCAAGTGATTGGTTATCGATAAGGGAATGTCTGCAAGTGATTGGGTATGGAATTGCACCAGGGGGGGTGGAACATGCCATAAGAAGGGGCAGCTCTTTGTCTAAGTGGGCTCTCAAGTGATGTACTCTTTGAGTGTCCCAGCCTTGATTTGCAAATAAAGGTAGACAAAAATGCTGGAGAAACTCAGTAGGTGCAGCAGCATCTATGGAGCGAAGGAGATAGGCAACGTTTCGGGCCAAAACCCTTCTTCAGAAACCCTTTGCAAATAAAGTTTTGAACTTCTTGAATAATTCTCTGCATCGCTTGACGCGTGTGACTGTGTTCGTGTGTGCGTGTGTTTTTGAGTGTGTACACGTGTGTGCGTGTGTTTTTGAGTGTGTACACGTGTGTGTGTGTGTGTGTGTGTGTGCGTGCGTGTGTGTTTTTGAGTGTACGTGTGTGTGTGTTTGTTTGAGGTTGGGCCACAAGAAGTCACCTATCCATGTTCTCCAGAGACCGCCGATGTTCTCCTGACCCGCCGAGTTACTCCAGCACTCTGTCTTTTTTTTTTTTCTCTCTTCACTCATCTGGTAAGATTTGTACAGCAAACCTGAACTACACCCTGACAAAAGTTGTAATATTCCACACGCAAAGGCAGACGAGGCACCATTAGTTGCATTAATCCCGTGCAGAGGCATGGATCAGCACTTGTAACTCGTGTACCTGAGGAGATTTTCCATTGATAGTTTCCAGGATGCTTCTTTGGTACTTTTGATATCCGTTCATCTTCATTTGGATAGAAGCCCTGATGGTGGACCGGTCCACGCGGATACCCTGAGATGTCGTGTTTCTATAATGAAAATGTGAACAGTGGTTTTATTAATTTCCATCCAGAAGCTTCAAATAATTACAATTTCGGGAGGCACGGTGGTGCAGCGGTGGAGTTGCTGCCTCACAGCGCCAGAGGTGCGGGGTAGATCCCGACTACGGGTGCTGTCTGTACGGAGTTTGTACGTTCTCCCCGTGACTGCATGGGTTTTCTTTGTGTGCTCCGGTTTCCTCCCACACTCCAAAGACGTGTAGGTTTGCAGGTTAATTGGCTTGGTATAATTGTAAATTGTCGCTAGTGTGTGCAGCATAGCGTTAATGTGCAGGGATCACTGGTCGGTGCAGACTTGGTGGGCTGAAGGGTCTGTCCCCGCGCTGTATCTCTAAACTAAACTAAACTAAATTACAATGATTAATACAACACTGTTACCATCTGTAAAATCTATATTGTTTTTCTGGTGACTGGAGATTTCCCGGGGGCAATCTTCATGTTCATTACTACTAGGAGCAGAATTAGGCCATTCGGCCCATTAAGTCTACTACACCATTCAATTATGACTGATCTATCTCTCCCTCCTAACACCATTCTCCTGCCTTCTCCCCATAACCCCTGAAACTCCTTAAGAATAAGGACTAAGCCATTTAGAACGGAGACGAGGAAACACTTTTTCTCAGAGTTGTGAGGCTGTGAAATTCTCTGCCTCAGAGGGCGGTGGAGGCCGGTTTTCTGGATGCTTTCAAGAGAGAGCTAGATAGGGCTCTTAAAGATAGCGGAGTCAGGGGATATGGGGAGACGGCAGCAACAGGGTACTGATTGGGGATGATCAGCCATGATCACATTGAATGGCGGTGCTGGCTCGAAGGGCCAAATGGCCTACTCTGCACCTATTGTCTATTGAAACCCGAACTAATCAAGAATCTACCTATCTCTGCCTTAAAAATATCCACTGACGTGGCCTCCACAGCCTTCTGTGGCAATGAATTCCATAGATTCACCACCCTCTGACTAAAGAAATTCCTCCTCATCTCCTTCTTAAAGGAACATCCTTTAATTCTGAGGCTGTGACCTCTGGTCCTAGACTCTCCCACTGGTGGAAACATCCTCACCACATCCAGTCTATCCAGGCCTTTCACCATTCGGTAAGTTTCAATGAGGTACCCCCTCATCCTTCTAAACTCCAGTGAGTACAGGCCCAGTGCCGACTAACGCTCATCGTTTGTTAACCCGCTCATTCCTGGGATCATTTTTGTAAACCACCTCTGGACCCTCTCCAGAGTCAGCACATCCTTCCTCAGATATGGGGCCCAAAATTGGCCTGTTTCTGTGCAATATCTCCAAAGTGAAGATGTGCGCTTCACGTTCGTACCTGGCTCTCCCAGCAGGCCGGGACACTCCTGGATTCTGATGACGGAGGAGGACTCGTTACACCGGGCGCCGCGGCTTATGGGGAAACCGGCACGGAGTGAGTGCTCAGAGTATCTGCCCTCGATGTCGGAGCGAGTGGGGGCCGAGGTGGATAAAGAGGGACCCGACGTGGGGAAGCCGCGGAGAGAACAAAGAGGGACTCGTGTTGTGGACGGAGAATGGGATGAGCACTCTTTTGTAACTTTGTCAGCACCTACAGTGCACTCAGAAAGTATTCAGACCCCTTCACTTTTTCCACATTTTGTTACGTTATAGTCTTATTCTAAAATGGATTAAATTCTTTTTTTATCGTCAATCTACACATAATATCCCATAATAAAAAAGCGAAGTTAGACAAAATTCTGACAAAGATTCTGAAGAAGGGTTTCGGCCCGAAACGTTACCTATCTCCTTCGCTCCATAGATGCTGCTGCACTCGCTGAGTTTCTCCAGCATTTTTGTGTACCTTCTTGAACACGAAGAGCTGAAGGTTATGTACAGTGCGTGGCCCATCACCCAGAGACCGCCACACCCTTTACTCAGTACTTTGTTGAGGCACCTTTGGCAGCAATTACAGCCTCAAGTCTTCTTGGGTATGACGCTACAAGCTTGGCACACCTGTATTTGGGTAATTTCTCCCATTCTTCTCTGCAGATCCTCTCAAGCTCTGTCAGGTTGGATGGGGAGCGTCAATGCACAGCTATTTTCAGGTCCCTCCAGAGATGTTCAATCGGATTCAAGTCCGGGCTCTGGCCGGGCCACTCAAGGACATTCACAGACTTGTCACGAAGCCACTCCTGCGTTGTCTTGGCTGTGTGCTTAGGGTCATTGTCCTGTTGGAAGGTGAACAGGTCCAGAACGCTATGGAGCAGGTTTTTATCAAGAATCTCTCTGTACTTTGCTCCGTTCATCTTTCCCTCGATCCTGACTAGTCCCCCAGTTCCTGCCGCTGAAAAACATCCCCACAGCTTGATGCTGCCACCAACATGCTTCACCGTAGGTATGGTATTGGCCAGATGATGAGCGGTGCCTGGTTTCCTCCAGACGTGACGCTTGGCATTCAGGCCAAAGAGTTCAATCTTGGTTTCATCAGACCAGAGAATCATGTTTTTTCTGGCCTTTTGGCAAACTCTAAGCGGGCTGTCATGTGCCTTTTACTGAGGAGTGGCTTCTGTCCGGCCACTCTACAATAAAGGCTTGATTGGTGGAGTGCTGCAGATATAGTTGTCCTTCTGGAGTAAGTACATTTTATTTATATAGCACGTTTAAATCAACTCGCATTGAAACCAAAGTGCTTTACATAAAATAAATAATACAAGAAATAAAGTTTCCGTACATCCATAGAAAAATTAAAAATCAGAAAAATGACACAACACATTATAGAATTCAACAAGAACGTCCCCCCACAACAGAATCAAAATTTTCCACTGTGGGGAAAGGCAACAAAAAGTTAAGTCTTCTGTGAATCACTCGAGGTCGGGGCCTATTTGTGACCTCCGCAGCCAGTCCAATGTTTTCAGGCCCTCTTTGCCGGAAAGCTGGACTCCGGCGTCAGGTAAACACTCCTCAGCGGCTTGGAAAATGTCTGGAGCGGCCGCTCCCTCCCCAGAGACTGCGGCACCCGTAGTCCTCAGGCCGCGTGGGTTGGAGCTCCGACTCTGGCGATCCCAGATCCCAGGACCCCAGGCTCCGCGGTGTTTTATATCTAGCTCCGCAGCCACAGCTCCTCGATGTTGGAGCGGCGGTCACCGCACTCCGCAGCTTACCGCACGGCGACCCATGGTATCCCAGCTTTGTGCCGCCGCCGAAGCTGTAGTCCCGGCCGGTCCCGACAGGAAACGCCGCTCCAGTTTCTATGGTAGGCCGCGAGGAAGGGGCGAAGAAGCAGCTCGGAGGGAAGCTGCCTCTCCGACCAAGTAGGGACTAAGAAATAAAGTTTCCCCCTTCCCCTCCCCCACCCACCACATAAAAGACCTCCAACTAACATTTGTTTTTTGACAGGACTAAAGATAAAAAAGGGTGACAGGGCGGACTGCAGGGAGAGCTGCCATACACAACGGCGCCCCACTCCTGCAGTCCGCCATCTTTTGACGGAACTCTGGAGCTCTGTCAGAGTGAGAATAAACAATAGGTGCAGGAGTAGGCCATTCAGCCCTTTGAGCCAGCACCGCCATTCAATGTGATCATGGCTGATATGGGAAAGGGTATAAAACAATGTGATCTTGGTCACCTCCCTGACCAAGGCCCTTCTCCCCTTGCTCAGTTTGGCTGGGCGGCCAGTCTATGAAGAGTCCTGGTTGTTCCAAAGTTCTTCCATTTAAGAATGACTGAGGCCACTGTGCTCTTCGTGACCTGCAATGCTGCAGAAATTGTTTTATACCCTTCCCCAGATCTGTGTCTCGACACAATCCTGTCTCAGAGGTCTACTGACAATTCCTTCTTCTTCATGGCTTGGTATTTTGCTCTGACATGTACTGTCAACTGTGGGACCTTATATAGACAGGTGTGTGCCTTTCCAAATCATGTCCAATCAATTTAATTTACCACTGGTGGACTCCAATCAACTTGTAGAAACATCTCAAAGATAATCAATGGAAACAGGAAGAACCTGAGCTCAATTGTGAGTGTCATAGCAAAGGGTCTGAATACTTATGTAAATATATTTCAGTTATTTCTTTTTAATTTGTAAATATTCACTAAACACCTGTTTTCGCTTCTTCATTCTGGGGTATTGTGTGTAGATTGATGATAAAAAAAATAATTTAATCCATTTTAAAATAAGGCCGTAACATAACAAAATGTGGAAAAAGTGAAGGGGTCTGAATACTTTACGAATGCACTGCATGTGACAATTCTATTGTGCACTTTGTACACAAAAACAAAGCATTCACAGTACCTAGCAACAGGTTGAAAGGATTGACTTTGATTCAAAGAGCCTATTTTACCACAATTGTAGGTCCAATTGTACCTGAAATACAAAAGAATGAAAAGAGTTAGTTAGAATGAATATGAAAATTTTCACAGACAGTGGGTTACAGAAATCAAAGTTTTTAACTCGCTGTAAACCCTTCATCACATTAATTTTAAATTTCCGACTCTCAACCTTTTTGCTAAAATTCAATGAGAGAGCAGAGAAGATTTACGAGAATGTTGCCAGGACTTGAGGGCCTGAGCTATAGGGGGAGATTGAGCAGGCGAGGACTTTATTCATAGGTTCATAAGTTATAGTGTTTCCCCTAATCAGCTGCTTCCCTGGTGTACCCCACCCCATCACCTCTATACTGACCATCTTCCCCTGGGGGTGGGAGTTTGCAACCTTCACGTGGTTCACCCTGTTTCGACTAATGCAATCAACCCGGCGTGCACGAACATTACAAACAGGTCTACCCATGACCTACAACTTTAGGCTGTGCAAAAAGAAGAAGATCTCCCCTCGACACTCTTGCTTCTGTGTTTGCCTCCACAGATGCTGCCCGACTCAATGAGTTCCTGAGTCATAGGACAAGTCATGGAGTCATACAGCACGGAAACAGCCCTTTGGTCCAACTTACCCATGCCGACCAAGATGCCCCATCCCCACTGGTCCCACCTGCCTGCGTTTAGCCCTCTAAACCTGACCTATCCATGTACACGTCCAAGTGTCCTTTATTGTTATTATACCTGCCTCAACTAACTCCCTTGCCCACTCGTTCCATACATCCACCACCCACTGAGTGAAAAGTTGCCCCACAGTTTCCTATTATATATTTTACCTTGTCACCATAACCTATGTCCTCTTGTTCTCGATTCCCCTCCTCTGCGTCCACCTGATCTATTCCTTTCATGATTTTTTACAAGATTCCTATAAGATCATCCCTCATCCTCCTGCGCTCCAAAAAATAACGTCCCAGCCTACTCAACCTCAGACCCTCGAGTCCCAGCAACATCCATGTAAATCCTTTATTTCCTGGTTAATGACAGCAGTTTTCGCAGCGTTTCGTACTTTCTACGATACGATAGAACTTTATTTAAAGAGGCAGACTGATCTGCCAAGTCATTAAAACACAAAATACATGAAACATGAAATTAAAGTGACGAGTGGAAAAGATTGGGGATGTGCAAAAATTGGGATGGTGGTGGGGGAAGGGGGGGCGGGAGGGGAGTCAGTCTACTCCACACAGAAGGGGGAAGGAATTGTACAGTTTGATAACCACAGGGAAGAAGGATCTCCTGTAGCGTTCTGAGCTGCATCTTGGTGGAACCAGTCTGTTGCTGAAGGTGCTCCTCAGGTTGACCAATCTGTCACGGAGGGCGTGAGCTGTATTGTCCAGGATGCTTCGCAGTTTGAGGAGCGGATATCCGCCCCTCCAAGACCAACCTCCCATGATTCCAACTCCACCCCCCCAGTCGTGACATCCTTAAGGACCATGGCATGATTTGTGATAATACTCACATCTCTGTCTCACTCATGTCAGTCTGGTTGTAGTATGGATTTGATCCCACGTAGGATGAATCCATGTAGTTTACATACGAAGCGACGTTTGGGGACAGTGTGATATTGCCAAACTGTGAGCAGCTAAAACCATAGATAGAAACCAAATTAACTCTTCCATGCAGTGACTTTCAGAAAACAGTTGATTAGTATGGGTATCAGAGGTTATGGGGAGAAGGGTTGAGAGAGAAAGACAGATCAGCCATGATTGAATGGTGGAGGAGACTAATTCCCGGGATGGCGGGACTGTCATATGCTGAGAGAATGGAGCAGCTGGGCTTGTACACTCTGGGGTTTAGAAGGATGAGAGGATTCTCATTGAAACATATAAGATTTTTAAGGGCTTGGACACGCTAGAGGCAGGAAACATGTTCCCGATGTTGGGGGAGTACAGAACCAGGGGCCACAGTTTAAGAATAAGGAGTAAGCCATTTAGAACGGAGATGAGGAAACACTTTTTCTCACAGCGAGTGGTGAATCTGTGGAATTCTCTGCCTCAGAGGGTGGTGGAGGCCGGTTCTCTGGATAGATTCCAGAGAGCGCTTGATAGGGCTCTGAAAGATAGCGAAGTCAGGGGATATGGGGAGAAGGCAGGAACAGGGTACTGATTGGGGATGATCAGCCATGATCACATTGAATGGCGGTGCTGGCTCGAAGGGCCGAAGTGATATGACGAGTTTGAGTTTAGTGAACTGAGTGCGGAAACCAGCCCTTTGGCCCACCGAGTCCACGCCGACTAGCGATCCCCGCACATTAACACTACCCCGCCCACATTAGGGACATTTTACATTTACACCAAGCCAATTAACCTACAAACCTGGACATCTTTGGAGTTTCGGAGGAAACCGAAGTTCACAGAAAATACCCATGCAGGTCACGGGGAGAAAGTACAAACTCCGTACAGACAGCACCCGTAGGCAAGTTCAAACCCGGGTCTCTGGCATTGTAAGGCAGCAACTCTACCGCTGAGCCACCATGCCACCCCTTCCGTCAAGGAGGTTAACAATGTTACCAACAGGATTCCATGCTTCAACCAGTCTCCTTCCATGAATTCCTTTCCCGTTTAATGTATATTCCCAATGGGACCAAGTCTTGTTCACTTCGGACTTACCTCGCAAGGAGTTGCTTCACGTCCTGTTAATAAAAGTAAAAAAAGCGGTCAATACATATTTAAATTAAAATAGTTCATAGATTACAGGGGCAGAATTAAGCCAATTGGCCCATCACGTCTACTACGCCATTCAATCATTCCCTCTCAACCCCATTCTCCTGCCTTCGCCCCATAACCCCTGACACCGTAGTAATCAATAAACCTTAGAATAAATAGAAATATAAACCTTCTGAATAATGAACGGCCTGGATAGAGTGGATGTAGAGAAATGTTTCCAGTAGTGGAAGAGTCGAAGACCAGAGGGCACAGCCTCACAATAAAAGGAGTTTTGTTGGACAGAGGGTGGTGAATCTGTGGAATTAATTGCCACAGACGGCTGTGGAGGCCAAGTCATTGGGTATTTTTAAAGCAGAGATTGATAGATTCTTGGGCATCAAACGTCGCGGGGAAAAGGCAGGAGAATGGAGGTGAGAAGGGAAAATGGATCAGCCATGATTAAATAACGGTACGGTCATAATGGGCCGAATGGCCATATTCTGCTTCTATGTCTTATGATCTTATGAAGAGTGCACCAAGAGTGCATTTGCTTCAGTGAAGAATCACAATTATGCAGGTCCTTCAGCCCATTGACTGTCAAGCACTCATTTACACTAAATACATTTTATTCTCCACATATTTTCATCAACTCCCCACAGCTTCCACCACTTATAGCAACACACGACGGTTCGATTGAGGTTTATTATTGTCACGTGTAACGAGGTACAGTGAAAAGCTTTGTACTGCATGCTATCTGAACAGCTCAGATACACCATCCATAGATAAAATCAAGTCAAACTCAAATACAATAGGCAGAGCAAAGGGGAAGATACAGAGTGCAGAATATAGTTCTCAGCATTGTAGTGCATCAGTTCCAGAGACAAAGTCTAATTTCCTCAGTAGGGCAATTTTTCAGTAATCATTTAACCCCTTATGGCTTTTATATAAGAACTGATACAAATTTTAAAATAGAGACTTTAGAGATAAAGCGTGAAAACAGACCCTTCGGCCCACCAAGTCCGTGCTGTCCAGCGCCCACCCCGTACACTAGCACTATCCTACACACACTAGAGACAATGTACATTTATACCAAGCCAATTAACCTACAAGCCTGTACACGATTGTAATGTGGGAGGAATATACTGCAGTGACTGTGTGCTTGGACCAGTACCTGAATAAAGGAGAGAGCATCCTTCTGATCATGGTCTTGGCATTCCTTGTCCATTAGTTGAAGATTATTCATATTTTCTACCAACGAGTCAGATTCGCTCTTGATGCGGGAGAGCACTCGGTGTTCCTCATCATCGATCATCTTCAGTACAGTCTTCTCATCTTCTTCCAATTGCTTCCTCCATCCGGAGAACTCAGTCGACAGTTTTTTCTTCATCTCCTTGATGTCTCTCTGAAAATTAAACCAACACAAACATTTGTTTTTTCTTTGCACGTTTTGATGCAGCTAACACCACACCCAAGGGGAGAGCCAGCCCCTGCTCACAAACTGACCAGCCAGTCCTGATCATAGACTCAATGGACACACGGAGAACCCTGTCCAAGGTCAACCCGTGGAAAGCAGTTGGACCCGACAACATCCCAGGACGGGTGCTCAAGGAATGTGTGGATGAGTTAGCAGATGTGCTAACAGACATCTTCAACATCTCACTTAGTCAAGCCATTGTCCCCACATGCCTCAAAAGTTCCACAATAATCCCAATAGCAAAGAAATCAGTTGTGGCCTGCCTAAATGATTACCGCCCTGTCGCCCTAACCCCCATAATAATTAAGTGCTTTGAACGCCTGGTTAAACCTCACATTACTGCCAGCCTCCCCTCATCATTAGACCCCCTTCAGTTCGCCTATCGCCCCAAACGTTCTACAGAAGATGCAGGGCTCGAAATTAATGGATGCCCAGGTGCCACAGACCACTCAAAGCGCCGCCGGGCAACCTAAACACCGTGCCATTTTGCCCGGTTTGGCAACCAGTTACTGGTTTGTACCGAAGAAAGACATAAAAAACTGGAGTAACTCCGCGGGTCAGGCAGCATCTCTGGAGAAAAGGAACGCAATGTTTTGTGTCGGTGGTGACGGCTGCATTGCGTGGGAAAGATACTAGGTGCAGGGTGAGGAAGGATCGCAGCGAATGACGGGCCCAGAACAGCGGCAGCAGCGGCCCCATCTCCTCCTCCTCCCACCCCCCGCCCGCCCTGATAAGGCTTGCAAACCCGCTAACGGCGCTTTAAAAAAAAACCCGCACGCCAAGACCGGGAGGAGGGAGGGAGGGGGAGGACTCGGCGTGCGGGAGGGTTATTTTTTAAAGCGGTTATCGCCGTTAACGGGTTTGCAAGCAGGAGGAGGAGGAGATGGAGCGGCTGTGCGGGACCAGTCATTCGCTCCCACACTTCTGAAGCAGCAGCACCAAAGATACTATAGGTATTCGAAATAAATAATAAAATAAATAGCTATAGGATCTTTGAGCTGCACCGCTCGGCCCCGCACCTTGGCTGGCGGAGGAGGGAGGCGGTGGCGAGGAGTTCCCAACGGCCAAGGCAGCGGGGCGATGTTGTCCGAGGAGCGCTGACCCTACTTCCTCCCCACCTCGCCCCCCTTCTCTCTCTCTCTCTCTCTCTCTCTCTCTTGTACGCCCCCTCCACCCCCCCCCCCCCCCTTATCCTGGGACGTCTCCTCTCCATCCCGCACTGATCCCCATTCCCGCCTCTATTCAGTCCTCACTGACATCCCCTGTGCTCCCCTCCCCATCTCCCCCCCCCCCAATCTATTCATCCTGCGCTGATCACCCTATCCACCTCGCATTAATTCTCCTGCTAACTCCCCCCCCCATCCATCCTACACTGGTTTCCCAATTCACCCTGTACTTACCCCTTTCCCATCCATCCTGCACTTCTCCTCCATCCATCCTGTACTAATCCATGCATTCATCCCGTACTGACCCACCCTCCATTTACCCTGCACCTTCCCCTCATTCATCCTGTAGTGATCCCATTCATCCTGCACAGACCCTCCGATCCACAGTACTGACCCCCCCCCCCCCCCCTCCCATTCATCCTGCGCTGATCTCTCCCCCCCCCCATCCATCCAGTACTGATCCTCCCATTCAAGAAGAATGGGGGGGAACAGTCTGAAGAAGGGTCTCGACCCGAAACGTTGCCTATTTCCTTCGCTCCATAGATGCTGCCTCACCCGCTGAGTTTCTCCAGCACTTTTGTCTACCCCCATCCATCCCGTACTGAACCCCCCCGTTCAACACCACTGACATCCCCCGTGCTCTCCCCTCACAATTTTACCTACTCCAACCAACACGTACTAATTCACCTTCCTCAATCCATCCATTCTGCACCGACTGCCTTCTAATCCCCCCTCCCCCCGCCATCTACCCACCCCGCACTGATTCACACACACCCCCCTCCCTGATCCTATTGTCCTGGACATGTCTTCAGAGCGAACATTGACTATGTTTGATAACGGAATGCAATCAAATGTGTTTTAATTCCCAATGTTATTATTTGTTTTAATCCGTAAAGATGGATTCATTATATTGTGAACACGTGAAACATTAAAACCGCAGTGTTCGATTGTCACTGCTACCGTTGACACGTTATTACAGAATTCATTTTAACAGCAAATCAATGCTCTTAATATGGAGTATCAGTACTGTTATTTAATGAGCAACATTCACAACTATACGTACGCATATATGTTACCATGGTCCAAGGATTTATTGACACAGGTTGATCATACGCTGAATAATCCAACCACATTTTTGTTTGGAAGTGGAAAGAACTAATAGAAATTGCATTAATTGCAATGTGTAAAAAGAGTTGAGATACTGTCTTATAATTTCACTGCATGTCATTGTGGGATATATCATGTCTTGATTGGTGAATGTTTAGTTTGTGACTTTATTTGAAGCAGAAATAATATGTGAATGCTTCATTGAGTATAATTCCGACTGGTAACTACGCACTTCGTCCGAGCACATTATCGCACGCGTCATGCAAGCCATCTTAAATGACCACCTAAACTGTCATTTGGCAACCTAAAAAGCTGCCAAGGTTGCCCGGCTGGCAACAGGGAAAAAAAGTTAAGCGATAGCCCTGAGATGCCATCTCTACTACGCTGCACACAGTACTCACTCATCTGGAAAACAAAAACACCTACGCCAGAATCCTGTACATTTACTTCAGCTCAGCCTTTAACACCATCATCCCACAGAGACTTGTGGAGAAACTAACCCTGCTGGGCCTCAACACCACCCTGTGTCACTGGATCCTGGACTTTCTGACAGAGAGACCGAAGTCAGTCCGTGTTGGCAAGAACATCTCAGGCTCGATCACGCTGAGCACCGGCTCCCCTCAAGGCTGTGTGCTCAGCCCGCTGTTGTTCAAACTGCCCACACATGACTGTGCTGCTAGATTCAGGGACAACAGGATTATAAAATTCGCAGATGACACCACAGTGGTGGGACTCATCAGTGGAGAGGATGAAACAATATACAGGGAGGAAGTGAAACAACTAGTGGACTGGTGCGGCAACAACAATTTAGAATTAAATGTAGACAAAACAAAGGAGATGATTGTCGACTTCAGGAGGTCGCAGCCCAAACACACACCCCTCAACATCAGTGGCACCACAGTGGAGAGAGTGGAGAGCATAAAGTTCCTCAGAGTGCAAATCACAGACAGTCTCACCTGGTCCAGGAACATCACTGGGATTGTCAAACGGGCCCATCAGCGACTGCACTACCTGAGGAAACTCAAACAGGTCTCACTTCCCACCAACATCCTCAGGACTTTTTATAGGGTCACGGTGGAGTCTGTACTCACGTACTGCATGGACACGTGGTACTCCAACTGTAACTGCTCAGACAGGAAGTCTCTGCAGAGGGTAGTGAGGGGAGCAGAGAGGATCATTGGCATCTCGCTACCCTCGGTACAAGAACTGTTCCAGAGCCGCAGCCTGAAAAAAGCACTGAGCATAGGAAAGGACAGACTGCACCCCCTCCACACACATCTAGATCTCCTGCCATCAGGAAAGAGATACCGTAGTATCAAAGCCCGGACAACCAGACTGCTAAACAGCCTCCTTCCATAGGCTGTGCGGCTGCTAAACAGTCACCTCCTGATTCTGCTGCTTTTGCACTGACAATTTAATAACTGGCACCGAGTAATAACTCTGGCACTGGCTCAGGCCACTGGACATTTTATTACTGGGTTTTTTAACTTGTATTTTAATGTTGCTTTTTTTTACCTGCACTTTTTTAACTATTCGTACTGTTTTTATCAGGAACTGGATTGTTTTTTTTATCGTTTTTATTTATGCGTGAAATGTTTAAGTTTTTATGTGCGATGCTCTGGTATTCCCTGGGAAACGTCTTCTCATTTTGCACTGTACAATTGTTGCTTTGCATGATGACAAATAAAAGGATGTTGATGATTTCAGTTTAGTTTAGTTAAGTTTAGTTTAGAGCTACAGCGCAGAAACAGGCCCTTCAGCCCACCGAGT
Organism: Amblyraja radiata; assembly: GCF_010909765.2. NCBI lineage: Eukaryota > Metazoa > Chordata > Chondrichthyes > Rajiformes > Rajidae > Amblyraja > Amblyraja radiata. Next base: position 2,777,084 of record NC_045969.1, read on the forward strand.
CCGCACCCACCACCTATACCCGCACATTAACACTATCCTAGCACACACTAGGAACAATTTATGTAAATCCTGGCCAAAATAAAGCAGAGGATTCATGCATCCACAAGGCCTTTTTGTCATTTCTGCATAAGAAGCCACAGGATGCTAACTGGTGCAGGGAAGTCTAGGTCCCAGATCAGTCCCTCAGATAAGGAAGGTCTAAGTATTTTTATGTATGAGAATCTTGCAGGGGAACTCCAAGGTATTGTGAATGCATGAGTTTGATTGGATTGCTGCAAAGGGATTGTAAATAATGTAAATAATGTTGCAAGACAGTTACCCTGCTGCATGTTGATTGGCTAAAGTGTTAAGCCCTGGCAGAATTGTTTTGTATTCCAGGGTAAATGTTGCATTATTCAGTTAACTAGCTTCCTTCCAGAAGCTTCTGTAAGAAACATTGTTTAAGGCTCTCTGTAATTGGGTTGGGGAACTGTCAATAATGTATTGATATAATTGATATGTATGATTGGATTGTAAGGGGAACCACCCCTATGTAGTTCGGCCCCTCAAGGTTCGTGGATCTTTAAAAGGTAGCCCCCATTTTAGATCGGTGTCGATCTTCTGGAAGGGCGCTTGGGACCGCGTGACCTTTTGGGCAGTATCTGCTTGCACGAGGCTGAAAGGCTTGGCCAGGCAGAGACAAAGATTGAACTCGCCGTGATTTAGGTATCATATAGGAGAATTTGTGTTCATTCTAAATTTGATTAGTTGGTCCAGTACTTGAGTCAGTGTTTTTACTAAACTAGACCTGGGGGGGGGGGGGGGAAGCTTTAGGAGCCTATATGTCTTTGGAGCGTGGGAGGAAATTGGAGCACCCGGAGATAACCACACAGTCACAGGGAGAACGTACAAACTCCGTACAGACAGCACCCATTGTCAGGATTGAACCCGGGTCTCTGGTGCTGAAAAAGCTGCTTACTTAACTACTAAACCAGGTTCGCTTCTCAATAAACAGACACCACACAAACAGTTTGGTAGACCAGTTCAAAACTTTACTTAACATCGGCCGATGGAAGGAGGGAGGACTCCAGTCAAGTGACCATTACAGACACTTGACCGTCCTCCGTTCACCTTCTCTGAACAACAGAATTACATTGCCTTAAATAGGGTTTTTTTGTCCCCTTAGCACATTTCACAGGCATTAGTCATGGTCAGAGGTACAGGAAAAGGTTTCCACAGAATGCATCACATCAAAGGCCTTTGTTTACATAGTACAAGATAACATTGGCCATTTGGTTTACGACATTTTATCTTTCCACTTCCCTGTTCCTCTCTCGTCCTTCATAAACATTGGCTATTTGGATAATGCCATTTTATCTTCACAGAGATCACCCTAGCTGTTTCGCTGCTTCCTCGCTGTCATTTGGTCCCTCATAAACATAGGCCATTTGGTTTATGGCATCTTACTTCAAAGATGTGACTAGCTGTTTCTCTCTTCCTTTCTCGCCTCCTCCCCCATAACATTGGCCATTTGGTTTATGGCATCTTACTTCAAAGAGATCTCTCTAGCTTCTCCTCTCTGCTTGTCACTTGGGAGACAATGTTATGGTGTTTATTATCCCACACACTGCAACCTGAGGCAAGACTAATTTGAGACTAAATATAAGCTGTAAGCTAGCCCAGAAGCCAATTTTAATATCTTCTTATATTTTAACTAAAATTCAGCTTCATCAGTGCTGCAAGGCAGCAACGGTACCGCTGCGCCACCGTGTCCCCCATAATGACACTGCGAGCAGTTCTTTTAAGTTAACTTTCAAGAACAAAAAAGAGGCGGCACGGTGGCACTGTGGCAGAGTTGCTGCCTTACAACTTGCAGAGTTGGAGACTCTGGTTTAATCCCGTCTATGGGTACTGTCTTTTCGGAGTTTGTTTGTTCTCACCATGACCTGTGTGGCTTTTCTCCGAGATCTTCGGGTTCGTCCTACATTCCAAAGACGTACAGGTTTGTAGGTTAGTTGGCTTGGTGTATGTGTAAATTGTCCCTAGTGTGTGTAGGATAGTGTAAATGTGTGGGGATCGCTGGTCGTTGCAGACTCAGTGGGCTGATGGGCTAGTTTGCACGGTGTATCTCTAAACTAAACTAAAAACTAAAGATCAGGGGATTGTGGAAATGAATTGTACACCTTCATGATCATGGTTCAACATGGATCATAGACACAAAATGCTGATGTAACTCAGCAGGGCAGACAGCAAATATAGACACAAAATGCTGGTGTAACTCAGCGGGGCAGGCAGCACCTCTGGAGAGAAGGAATGGTCGAGACCCTCCTTTAGGAACCAATGGGTCACCTATTCCTTTTCTCCAGAGATGCTGCCTGACCCACTGAGTAACCGCTTGGTGTAAACCAGCATCTGCAGTTCTTTCCTAAATATAATATGGAGATAATTGGGAATCGGCATCTCTCTGTTTCAAGCAGATAGGTCCCTGGTTACGAGACAGGCCCTCTCCCAGTGCAGTTACATGTAACGTTTCTTACCTTTATTTCACTTTCTTGTTGCTTTAGGCTCAGCTGTTTCTTTGTGCAATCGGCCTGACGTTCACGAAGATTCCCGACCTCGCTCTGGAGTTTCCCCTGGAACAACAGCGGAAATGTTTCAGGAAGAGACACAAGAAGCAGGAGATATATTGACTCCATTTACATTTCAGGCTGCCTCGGCAAGGCCAGCAGCATAATCAAGGATGAGTCGCACCCCGGCCACTCCCTCTTCTCCCCTCTCCCATCAGGCACAAGGTGCAGACGTGTGAAAACGTACAGTTTAGTTTAGTGTATTGTCACATGTACTGAGGTATATGTGAAAATTTCACTGCACATCTCGTATGTGTATGTGACGAATAAACTTGACTTGACTTGACTACAGTGAAAAGCTACAGTGGAAGAACCTCCAGATTCGGGCACAGTTTCTTCCCAGCTGTTATCAGGCAACTGAACTATCCTACCACAACCAGAGAGCGGTCAAATCAAGTCAAGTCAACTTTATTTGTCACATACGTATTCAAGATGCACAGTGAAATGAGAGTGGCAATGCCTGCGGGATTGTGCAAAACAGAACAGAACCAGTATTTACAGTTAAAGGAAAAAAGACACAACAGTAATTACTCCCCAGTGAGATAAGTTTACAGTCCTAATGGCCTGTGGGAAGAAACTCCGTCTCATCCTCTCTGTTTTCACAGCGTGACAGCGGAGGTGCTTGCCTGACCATAGCAGCTGGAACAGTCCGTTGCTGGGGTGGTAGGGGTCCTTCATGATCTTGCTGGCTCTGGATCTGCACATCCTGCAGGGGGGGGGGGGGGGGGGGGGAGTGTAGTTCCAAATAGTGCGTTCGGCTGAGCGCACTACTCTCTGCAGAGCCCTCCTGTCCTGGCCAGAGCTGTTGCCAAACCAGATCGAGTTCTTCTTAACTTTTAACTCACTTTACTTTTTTTCACTGTTGCCAGCCGGGCAACCTAGGCAGCTTAGGTTGCCGCATGACAGTTTAGGTGGTCATTTAAGATATCAACTTTATATGAACAGAAACATTATATTTGTGAGAACTTGTGTTAACTTTTCTGCTTGATATTTAAACCATTTCATGAAAAGCAAAGTAAGGACAGCTGTTCAAATACATGTAAAAGTCACTTTAATTGTCATCTGAGTCGCACTCGAGCAGAGCATCCTCTTCATCAGACTTGTCACTGTCAGGGTGAGGTCCCGAGGCAAATGCTGCAGCTGGGTCTTCTCCCATGTCAGGCCTCCTTGCCATCATCCTTTCTACATTCCACAAGCTGATGCCTGGCCGGGGATCAAGGTCCTTGATGTTACTGGCATGCAGCATTATGAGGAGCTGGTCCGTCACCTGCTCATCCTGGGTTCAGAATGGGAGGGCCCACCACTCGCCACATCTTCCAATCTCCCCCCCCCCCCCCCGACTGCTTTCCGCAAAGACCGCTCCCTCCGTAACTCCCTGGTCAATTGTTCCCTTCCCTCCCGCACCACCCCCACCCCGGGCACTTTCCCTTGCAACCGCAACAGATGCTACATTTGTCGCTTTACCTCCCCCCTCGATTCCATTCATGGGCCCAAGCAGTCGTTCCAGGTGTGAGAGAGGTTCACCTGCATCCTCTCCAACCTCATCTATTGCATCCGCTGCTGTAGATGTCAGCTGATCTATATCGGTGTGACCAAGCATAGGCTTGGCGATCGTTTCGTCGAACACCTCCGCTCGGTCCGCATTAACCAACCTGATCTCCCGGTGGCTCAGCATTTCAACTCCCCCTCCCATTCCAAATCCGATTTCTCTAACCTGAGCCTTCTCCATGGCCAGAGTGAGCACCAGCGGAAATTGGAGGAGCCGCACCTCATATTCCGCTTGGGCAGTCTGCACCCTAGCGGCATAAACATTGAGTTCTCCAATTTCCGGTAGCCTTTGCGGTCTCCTCCCCCTCTCAGCTCTCCTTCAGCCCGGGCTCCTCCTCTTCCTTTTTCCTTTCCTCTCCCTACCCTACATCAGTCTGAAGAAGGGTTTCAGCCCGAAACGTTGCCTATTTCCTTCGCTCCATAGATGCTGCTGCACCCGCTGAGTTTCTCCAGCACTTTTGTCTACCTTTGCAAGTATTTTGTTCAGTTTTGGTTACCTAGTTTTGCGACAGGAAGGATGTTATTAAACTGCAGAGAAGATTTACGAGGATGTTGCCAGGGCTTGAGATTGGGCAGGCTAGTACTTTATTACTGGAGCGCAGGAGGCTGAGGGGTGATCTAGATATGTATAAAATCATGAATTGATAGTGTGAGGGTGAACGTACAGTGTAGTGGAATCAAGAACTAGTAGATATATGTGTTGAAGGTGAGAGGGGAAAGGTTGAATAGGAAGCTGAGGGGCAACCTTTTCACTCAGAGGATGGTGTATATATTGACAAGCTTCCAGTGGAGGACGTTGAGACAGGTACTATAACAATTTTTAAAGGGCACCTGGACAGGTTCATGAATAGGAAAGTTTTAGAGGGATGTGGAGCAAATATGGACAAATGGAAGTAGCTTAGATGGAGCATTTTGGTCAGATGTTTTGTGTCTATCTTCAGTGTGAACCAGTGTTGCTTTTCATAAATAAAATCACAATAACCATTTATACTTTGACTGCCACTTGGTGGCTCTGACATCCAGCAGCATGAAGTGCTTTGAGAGGCTGGTCATGGCACACATCATACATCAGTCTCCTCAACAAACTTGATCCACTAAATTCACCAACTGGCAGAACAGAGCCACGACAGATGCCATCTCCCAGAAACTCAACTCATCCCTGGAATATCTGGATAATTATTTTAGTTAATTTTGTTTAGTTTATGTAAGTTAGTTTAGTTTATTGTCACGTGCACCGAGATACAGTGCAAATGTTTTTTGTTGCATGCTACCCAGTCAGCGGAAAGACTATTCATGATTACAATCGAGCCGTCCACAGTGTACAGATACAGATTAAAGGGAATAAAGTTCAGTCAATAAAGATAGTCTGAGGGTCTCTAATGAGATAGATGGGAAGTCAGCACCACTCTCTAGTTGGTGATAGGATGGTTCAGTTGCCTGATGACAGCTGGGAAGAAACTGTCCCTGAATCTGGAGGTGTGCGTTTTCACACTTCTGTTCCTCTTGCCTTATGGGAGAGGGGAGGAGGGAATGACGGGGTGAGGCAAGGACATCTATGTCCGAGTCTTCTTGATTGACTATAGCTCGACCTCTAACACGATAATCCCAACCAAACTCTTCTTCAAACTCAGACAACCCTTGCAATCTTTCCAAACTTTATGAAAGTCCCATCAGATCTGAGGATGAGTCTGGCGGATCATTTACTGGAGGCACCAACTCAAGAACTTTGCTCACCTTGATTTTGACCTTTGCCTGCTCCAGAGTCAGTAGTGAGTGGGATTTGTGTTTCCCGATGACAGTGCAGGACATGCACACACACTCCTCGTCCTGCTCGCAGTAGAACTCAATGATCTTCTTATGAGTTGGGCACTGCCTGGTGGTGAAGTCGGCAATGGGCTCGATCAGCCCGTGGTCCTTGTAGATCTGCTTGGTCAGATGCGGCTGCAGATGGTGGGAGCAGAAGGAGGTTTCACATTTGAGGCACGTCTTCACAGCCGGGGATGGGCTGTCGATACAGTACTCACACATCACGAGACTGGGCCGGGCAGCAGGGGCAGTGGGCTGGCTCCGGCTGTACATCTCCACGATGTTCCTCAGAGTGTGGTTCTTCTCCAGGCTGGGCCTGGGGTTGAAGTTTCTGCGACATTGAGGACAGTTGACCCCAAACCTGGTCACTGAATGGTCCCAGGCATCGCTGATACATTTGGCACAGAAACTGTGCTGGCAGGGCAGTGCCACAGGGTCCTGGTACAAGCTCAGACACACCGCACAGGTCAATTCTTCCGTCAAGCCTGCAGCCGCCATTCTGCCTCGCCCCAACAGTGCAGAGCAAGGTCCGAAAGGAAGAACGTGGATTCCAGGAAATCACTTACTTTCAGTTTCAATGTTTGTCTGAAAGTTAACCCCTCGAGTTCTGCGCTTGCCCAGCCAAGTTACATATTGAAGAGAGACACAAAGTGCTGGAGTAGCTCAGCAGGTCAGGCAGCATCTCTGCAGAGGAGGAATAGGTGACCGTTCAGGTCAAGACCCTTCTTCAGACAGTTACACGTAGACATCCACAAAGTCAATGCTGAGTTTTGTCATTTTGGGAACTCTATTTTCTCCAAGCTTGGTGAGTGCAGGTTGAGGAAGGAACTGCAGATGCTGGTTTTTACTGAAGATAGACACAAAGTGCTAGGGTTTGAGGCAGGCACTGTTGCAACATTTAAGAAACGTTTAGACAGGTATGTATGTGGATAGGTCAGAGGGCCAAGCGCAGGCGGGTGGGACTAGTATAGATGGGACATGTTTGTCGCTGTCGGCGAGTTGGGCAGAAGGGCCTGTTTTGTATGACTCCATGGCTCTATGAGTAACTCAATGGGTCAGGCAGCATCTGTAGAAGAAAATAACAGTTGACGTTTCGCGGCGGAATCAGTGATGGAAATGGGGGGGGGGGGGGTACGCAGGAGGATGGCGTTCCCCTACTTTTCAGTTTCAAGTTTCCATCCTGTGCGTGAATTTGCAGCTTTATCCTGCGCTACTTAATCCAAAGGCGAGCGAACACGCGGACAGACGGACAAAAACAACGATCATAGAGCGGAATAGGTGACATTTCGGGTCAAGACCCTTCTTCAGTCAGGGTAAAGGGGAACAAGAGATATAGTCGGTACTAAGAACAAATGAATGGAAGATATGCCTATATCTCCCGTTTCCCTTTCCCTTTCCCTTGACTGTCATTCTGAAGAAGGGTCTCGACCCGAAATGTCACCTATTCGGCTCAAGGATCGTTGCTTTGGTCCATCTTTTTTTTTTTTTTTTTTTTTTATTTGTTTATTTTATTAGAAGTTAATACAGTACAAAACAGTACAGTGGAACCTAATTTTAGGTGCCAACTATGTCATACCGTAATCCATTCTATGTACAACCTCTAGTTTTATCTTACGAGAAGGAAGTAAGCAAGACAAGAAAAAGAAAACAATAGAAAGGGGAAAAGTGGTAAAATAGATGGTAGAGAGTCGAGTGTGTATATAAAAAATAAAAAGAATAATAAAAAAATAATAAAAAAATTAAAAGTGGAAAGTAGAAATAGAAGAGAAGGCCCCTTAAAAGATAATTTTTCAAATCTGTATTCGGAGATGTAGATCTATCCACGTCATGAACTGAAATCAGCAATCCTTATGGTACCGCTGCATCACATGATTCCAAAAAGTCGATGAAAGGAGACCAACTCCTTAAGAATTGGTCATATTTATCTATTAATCTGAGTCTCATTTCTTCAAGATGTGCTATGTCCATCATATTCCTAATCCACATTTTAACAGTTGGTATGGTTGTATTTTTCCAAAATTTAAGTATCAATTTCTTTCCAATTATTAACCCATAATTAAAAAAAACATTTTGGTCTTTATTTAAATTGGTGTCTTCTCCTATTATTCCAAATATAATCCATTCCATTTTGGGTTCTATTCTTGACTTGAAAAGCTTTGTAAATATATCAAATATATCACTCCAAAATTTATTCAACTTTGTACATCCTACAAATGAATGTGTTATATTAGCGTTTTGAAATAAACATTTATCGCATCTGGGAGAGACGTTTGGATAAAATTTATTCAACCTCGTTTTTGAATAATATAGTCTATGTAATAATTTGAATTGAATTAAATTATGTCTTACATTAATAGACCAGTTATGTGTATTCATCAAATACTTTTCCCATCTATCCTTCGAGATCTTTATCATTAGCTCATGTTCCCAATCTTCCCTTAGTGCTTCTGTTGAGGGTGATTCTCTATTTAATATATTATTATAAAAGTATGATATTAATTTTTGTGAATCAGCCTTAATATTCATTGCTTCTTCTAAAGGGTCTAAAAATATAGTTTGAAATCTATGTGTATATTTCTTCATAAAGTCACATACCTGTATATATTTAAAATATTGATTATCCTTCAGTTTAAATTTTAATTGTTGAAATGATAACAGTTTGCCCAATTCATACATATCCCCTACTTTCCTAATCCCCAGTCTATCCCATTGTTGATATGTGTTGTCGATGAGAGAAGGTTTAAATGCGGGGTTGTTCAATAGTGGGGTTAGTACTGATAAATTATTTAATTTCAAGGATACTTTTATTTGTTTCCAAATTCTTATTATATTGTGAATAATTGGGTTCTTCTTATATATTATACTATTCAATTTTATCGGTGAGAGCAGGATCGTTCCTATATCGTGCGGATAGCACTCCTCTTTCTCCATTCTTATCCACTCCAACTGCTGAGTGGAACTATCCAGCCAGTACATTATGTTCTTAATATGCACTGCCCAGTAGTAATACATAAAGTTAGGTAATGATAAACCCCCAACTTCTTTAGATTTGCACAAATGCTTTCGTTGAATTCTATGTGTTCTGTAATCCCATATAAAATTAGTGATAGTGGAATCTAGTTTTTTGAAAAAATATTTTGGAATATATATTGGGATCGCTTGAAACAAATATATTAATTGTGGTAAGAAAGTCATTTTTATAGCGTTAATTCTACCTATCAATGAGAGCGGAAGCGTTTTCCAAAATTTAATCATATTCAGTTTATTTAATAGTGGTATAAAATTGGCACTAAATAATGATTTGTGTCTTCTCGTAATTTGAATACCCAGATACTTGAATTTTTCTGTTGCAATTTTGAAGGGGAATTTTAGTAAGTGTCTCGAATCCTGTGGTTTTAAAGACATAATTTCGCTTTTATTCCAATTTATTCTATATCCTGAAAAAGTGCCGAATTCCTCAATTAGTGTTAATAAGGTGGGTATACTCGTTTGTGTATTAGTAATATATAAAAGGATATCATCAGCATATAGTGAAATTTTATTCTTTGAGTCCTTAGTGTTATATCCGTGAATATTCGGGCGATTTCTAATCCTTTCGGCCAATGGTTCTATCATAAGGGCAAATAGCAATGGTGATAAGGCACACCCTTGCCTATTACCCCTTGATAAGTAAAATTTTGGAGATAGCGTATTGTTAGTTAGTATTCTTGCGGTAGGTCTATCATAAAGTAGTTTAACCCATCTAATAAAATTCTCTCCCATATTGAATTTTTGGAGTACCTTGTATAAATACTGCCATTCTACTTGATCAAATGCCTTCTCTGCATCCAGCGTGACAACTGAAATATCTTCATTGTCCTCATTATGAGAGTACATTATATTGAAAAGCCTTCTCAAATTATTAAATGATTGTCTTTTGGGTATAAATCCCGTTTGATCCGTATTTATTAAATTGTTAATATAATTATTTAGCCTTCTAGCTAGAATCTTTGCTAAAATTTTCTGATCCGTATTTAGAAGTGAAATAGCTCTATAAGAACCCGGTTCATCTAAATCTTTATCTTTTTTGGTATATGTTATTGTTGCTTCTGCTAGGGTTTCTGGTAGTTTATTTTCAGTATAAGCCTGCGTGTATAAATTGAATAATCTTGGTACAATTGACTCATGAAATCTTTTATAAAATTCATTACTAAAACCGTCTGGTCCTGGGGTCTTCCCATTTTTCAGTGAGTTTATTATTTGTTTTATTTCTTCATTAGTAATCCGTGCTCCTAATTGCTCTTGTTCTAAACTATCCAATTTTGGGAGCTTGCAATTATCTAAAAAGTTTGTAATTTTACTTACATCTGTATTTATTTTAGATGTATATAAATTGTGATAAAATTGGGCAAACCTCTTATTAATATCCTTAGGCAGTGTTAAAAACTCACCCATATCCGATTTAATTTTAGTAATAGTTTTTTCCTTTTCTCGTTGCTTCAGTTGCCTCGCAAGTAGTTTATGTGGCTTATCCCCAAATTCGAAGTGTGCTTGTTTTGTAATTTGGAATAATCTTATTACTCTAGCTGATAGTATTCTATTAACTTTATATTTCAATAAAGTTATCTTATTATGTTTATTTATAGTTGGGTCAGTTGCATTGTCCAGTTCTAGTAATTTTATTTTCTGTTCTATCCGCTGAAGTTCTCTTTTATTTTCCTTATTTTGAAAACTTTGGTAAGAAATTATGACACCGCGAATATATGCCTTGCTTTGGTCCATCTGTCCGCCCGTTCGCTTCTCCCCCCCCAGACTCCGCCAAACAAACACACTCACACACACAGAGCATGTCCGGCAGATCGGTGCGGGCCGAGACCAGGAGCAGGGCGAGGGATGACATCAAACTGGTCATGGCAGCTATCGAAAAAGTACGGAAATGGTAAGGGGAATTTTTTTTAAACACCCGAAGGCAGGGCCGGCGCTAGAGTAATCTACTCTCGCTCGGGTAGATCTAACCCGAGTGGAAGGGGTGGGGCGGTTGGAGAAAGAGTAGAGGGGTGGAGGGGGAACAAAGGGGTAGACGGGGTGAGGGATGTGTGGAGTAAATGGAGATGGGGGAGGTGGGTCGTTCGCTCACGGTCTCGGGGCAGCGCTCCCGCCCTTCCAGTCGCCGTGCTTCACGCACAGCCCCGGCTCCACCCCTCTCTCTCCCCCCGGGGAGACGTGGTGAACACTACAGGGAGAGCCGGGCCGGGGGTTGGAGCAACGTTTACAAACATCGGCCTCAGCTCACACCCATCCGCCCGGACCCCAGCATCCGCTCCCGCCGCCGGCCCTCTCCCTCCCTTCTCCCCTTCCCACCCTCCCTTCCCTTCTTCCCTCCATCCCTTCTCTCCTTCCCTTCCCTCCCTCCCTCTCTCTTTTCCCTTCTCTCCTTCGCTCCATCACTTCTTTCTCTCCTTCCCTCCCTCATTTCTCTACTTCCCTCCTGTCCTTCCTTCCTTCTCTCCCTCCCACCCTTCTCTCATTCCCTCCCACACACACACACACACATATATAGCACAGACAACTAACACGCACAGCATGCACAGACAACCAACACACGCACAACACACACACACCCACACAATAATAAATCACTTTTTTTTCATTTGACAGTCACTAAAACAAGTGGTATTGTAACTATGTACTTTTCAGAGGTGATCTACACATTATAGTCTATAATAGACTTTATTTATATTTCTATGATTCTACAGAGCTTGGCTGGGAACCTGGTGCTCCAATTGTTCCCAATTGGGCCCCGCACCTCCTAAGGCTGATCCTGCCCGAAGGAAATAGATGTTTAACAACAAAAAGGTGGGCCGGCGATCGCTCCGTGTCCGTCTCGGAGGGAAGGGGGAGGGTGGCTTGAGGGGGTGCAGGATTTTCTGGAGCTCCTTCCAAATGACAATATTTTGTATGTTCAAAATTAATAAGGAGGATTAGGCAGGAGTTTCAAAATGATCACCTGCAGCTGAGAAACAAAAAGATGATTTGTGCATGAAGAAGCCATGACCAAAGCAAAGATACTAGAGCGGAGACAGAAGTCAGTTACGGAAATGGTGCTGAAGCTTACCCATGACCCCACTACGGCTTTTTCGTCGAGTGGACTATCTTGCTCCACTATAGGATCTTTGGTTTCCAGTCTCCATGAGATGGAGAGTGTGGAGGAAAGTGGCGTTGTAAGGGCAGTGCGCGTCTTTCACCAGTTCATTGGAACTTTTCCCAATTCCATAATGACTGTCTAAGAACTTGGCCCTCATCAGACTTGGCGTCTGATCCTTCCTGAAGTAGATATCAAACAGCTGTAAACCGCTGGCAGGACTGTGGCAGAACGTGGACTCCTAGTCAAAGTAGTGAAAGTGGTTGTTTACAACGTGATATCTTGGTCCACGTGGCTCGAACTGGAGGGGGCCGTAGGTTTGAAACTTCTGGCGAGGTCTCAGCGAGGCGTAGTTGGGATCCGAATCCGTCCTTTGGATCTCTCTTGCTGTCACTCCCTCTCTCTCACCCTCTCGCCTCGGCATTCCCGGAATCATTTGGCGTTTTGCGGGGAAGGCTGCATCTTCGGTTGCTTCATGTTGGGGGGGGGGGTGGGCGGAAACCCTGGCCCGTGGCAGCTCCTGGTCCGTTCCCACCGCACGTGCCACCTGGCCCGCAGAGCTCCTCCAGCACTCTGTTTTTTGTTTGGCTCTGGAGTTGAAGGTGGACACGCGGGGGCTGGGGTGACTCAGCGGGACGGGTGGCGGCTCTGGGGATTGGGTGGCGTTTCGGTTCGAGACCCTTCTTCAGGCAATCACAAGTACTCTCACCGACGAGAGTTCAGTTCAGTCTGAAGAAGGGTCTTCTCTCCAGAGTCACTGCCTGTCCCGCTGAATTACTCTAGGTTTATGTCTAACTTCAACTTCAAGTTAAATAAAAAACACAGAGTGCTGGAGGAACTCAGCGGGCTAGGCAGTATCTGTGGAGGGAATGGATTAGAAGTTGTTTCGGGCCAGGGTTCTTCTTCAATAGGAAGGAATTGCAGATCAAAGATACTAGAGCCCAAAATGCTGCTGCACCCGCTGAGTTTCTCCAGCATTTTTGTGTACCCTAGAGCGGATACGAGTATCTTTGCTGCAGATCAAGCATGAGATTCTTCCGATTTTAATCAGAATTCCGATTTTATTGTTTTCCTATTTGTCAATTTTTTGTGCCCTATTATTTGGCGGCCAAACAACCACTGACTTTAAGGGGATTGCGTCCAATCACCGACCAGCTTCCCTTAAAATTCCCGTCCAATCAACAAATCGGTCTCCTCCCATCCAATTAGCCGCTGTCTCCAAGGGCATTGTGTCCAATCACATAATGTGCTGGTCACTCGGCGGCCAATCAGACACAGTCTCCGCGAGGCCTTTTGATCAATCACCACCTCCCTCACCGAAGCAGACGATGGCTGCAGCCAACAGAGAGAGAGAGAGAGAGAGATGCAAGAAAGCAGCTATGATATGTAATACACAATAAACTATATTATAAATACACAATAAACATGTAATGCATTCTTGTACTCTTACATGGGTAAGACAGCACATAAAATAATTCACGCCTCCGTTCCTTCCCAAACTCAGCCTCATGGACCTGAGAGTGCCCCTAGTTCCTAAAACCCATTACCCATTACCATCACTGGTTGGAATCCTTCATCAGGCTGAAGGTTGAGGTGGGGAGGGGGGGGGGGGATAATCTGGAGGCAGGAAATGGTCAGAGCAGGAGGAATCACAGAGGGGGAGCAGCGAGAGAGGGGTTCGCAGAACTCACGTGGGGAGAGAACATCAAAGTAGGCGTACCTTGAGATAGAAACATAGAAAATATGTGCAGTAGTAGGCCATTCGGCCCTTTGAGCCAGCACCACCATTCAATATGATCATGGCTGATCATCCAAAATCAGTACCTCGTTCCTGCGTTCTGATTTTGTAGTGGAGCAAACATATTGCGTAGGAAGAACTGCAGATGCTACTGTATTCTTTAGGTAGACACAAAATGCTGGAATAACTTAACGGGTCAGGCAGTGTCTCTGGAGAGAAGGAATAGATGATGTTTTGGGACTCTGGAAACACAGCTGGGATTCACCAATAAGGTGGTCAGTTTAGTTTAGTTTAAATCAGATACAGCGTGGAAACAGGCCCGTCGGCCCACCGATACCACGCCGACCAGCGATCCCTGCACACTAACACTATCCTACATATAACATTTTTTATACCAAACCAATTTAACTTACAAACCGGTATGTCTTTGGAGTGTGGGAGGAAACCGGAGATCCTGGAGAAAACCCACGCAGGTCACGGGGAAAATATTTAAACTCCATACTGACAGAATCTGTAATCAAGATCGAACCCGGGTCCCTGGCGCTGTGAGGCAACTCTCCCGCGGCACCACCGTGCTGCCCTTAACAGAAGAGATCAAAACAATGTTCAATAGATTTAGGATCAGTTCCTGTGGACTGGAAGATAAGAAAGTTATCCCACTTTTCAAGAAAGGAGCGAGAGAGAAAACGCGGAATTGCAGACCAGTTAGCCTGACTTCGGTGGTGGGAAAAATGCTGGAGTCAATTATTAAAGAGGTAATAATCGGGCATTTGGATAGCAGTAAAAGAATTAGTCCGTTTGCATGGATTTATGAAAGGAAAATCATGCTTGACTAATCTTCTGGAATTTTTTGAGGATGTGACAGGTAAAATGGATGAAGGGGAGCCAGTGGACTTAGTGTATCTAGACTTTCAGAAAGCCTTTGATAAGGTCCCGCACGGGAGACTGCTGACTAAAATTAGAGCACATGGTATTGGGGGTAGGGTGTTGACATGGATAGAAAATTGGTTGGCAGACAGGAAGCAAAGAGTAGGAGTGAACGGGTCCTTTTCAGAATGGCAGGCAGTGGCGTGTGGAGTGCCGCAAGGCTCGGTGTTGGGGCCGCAACTGTTTACCATATATATTAATGATTTGGAAGAGGGAATTAGGAGCAACACTAGCAAGTTTGCAGATGACACAAAGCTGGGTGGCAGTGTGAACCGTGAAGAGGATGTTAGGAGGTTGCAGGGTGGCCTGGACAGGTTGAGTGAGTGGGCAGATGCATGGCAGATGCAGTATAATATAGATAAATGTGAGGTTATCCACTTTGGCTGCAAAAATAAAGGGCAGATTATTATCTCAATGGGGTAAGGTTAGGTAAGGGGAAGGTACAGCGAGACCTGGGTGTCCTTGTACACCAGTCACTGAAAGTTTGCGTGCAGGTACAGCAGGCAGTGAAGAAAGCGAATGGAATGATGGCCTTCATAACAAGAGGATTTCAGTACAGGAGTAAAGAGGTTCTTCTGCAGTTGTATAGGGCTCTGGGAAGACCACATCTGGAGTATTGAGTACAGTTTTGGTCTCCTAATTTGAGGAAGGACATCCTTGTGATTGAGGTAGTGCATCGTAGGTTCACTAGATTGATCCCTGGGATGTCGGGACTGTCATATAAGGAAAGATTGAAAAGACTAGGCTTGTATTCACTGGAGTTTAGAAGGATGAGGGGCTATCTTACAGCAACATATAAAATTAGAAAAGGACTGGACAAGCTAGATGCAGGAAAAATGTTCCCAATGTTGGGCAAGTCCAGAACCAAGGGCCACAGTCCTAGAATAAAGGGTCAGGCCATTCAAGAATGAGGTGAGAAAAAACATTTTCACCCAGAGTTGTGAATTTGTGGAAATCCCTGCCACAGAAGGCAGTGGAGGCCAAATCACTGAATGGATTTAAGAGAGAGTTAGATAGAGCTCTAGCGGATAGTGGAATCAAGGGATATGGGCAGAAGGCAGGCACGGATTATTGATTGGGGACGATCAGTCATAATCACGATGAATGGCGCTGCTGACTCGAAGGGCCGAGTGGCCTCCTCCTGCACCTATTATCTATGTTTCTATGATGGCACAATATAACTGCCTTGGGAAAAGAGGAAAATTCTCCACACAGTCTCATCAAGTCATCTGAGATTCTACCGCCCACCTCCACACCAGGGTCAAATTAATCTACTACCCTGCACAGATATGGGACGTGGGAAGAAACCAGAGCACCAGTGATACAGTTGGTAGAGCTGCTGCATTACTGCACCAAACACCCAGGTTCATGCCTCAACTCGGGTGTTATCTGTGTGGAGTTTGAACGTTCTCCATCTGACCGCGTGGGTTTCCAACGGGATCTTCGGGTTTCTCTCCTACCCGCCTCCACCACCCCCGGCAGCGTGTTCCAGGCATCTACCAATTAAAATACCTGCCCCACACATCTTGTTTAGACTTTGCTCCTCTCACCTTAAAACTATGCCCTCCAGTTTTTGATATTTGCATCATTTTAAAAAGATTCTGACTTCTAACCTATCTATGCCTCTCATAATATTAGCAACGTTACAAAATTTTGAGATTTAAAAAATCAAGTCTGCAATTTGTCCCATCAGATAAAGCACAAAAATAAGTTTAATTTGACACCTAATTCACTTTCATATCTTCAGTATTAAAAATGTTATGGCCATTTTCATACTCGGAAATTAGCATCTTGTTCCCTATTGATTTTCCATTGACTTAACACAAAAGCTGTGATCGAGGACAGTGAAATGGCCATAACTTTATTAAAAATTAAGAGAACTGAAAGAAATTTTCAGTTATTATAGATTGAAGCATTCTGAAATAAATATGAAACAATCTTACTTGGATGACCTGAAATTAAAGCATATAATTAGTTAGTTACCCAATTGTAGCTAATTCCAAACTTCAATTACTAGATCTAAACATCTATCCATTTCTTAAGAAAAGATTAACATTTTTAAATAGCCTAAGTGTCCAAATAACATTCACAAAGAATTAACAATAAAACATGATTTTTAAATCTCATTTACATTAATTTATAGGCCAAATGGAAGGAATTTAGTGTTCAATTGCTGTCAATTAATGGCCATTTAAATCAGCTTTCGAATGGGATCCTGTGGAACTCTGTGGAACGCGCTGGTTTGGAATGTTCCCATTGCGGTGGATTTGTATCCCATATGTCCAGAAAAATACTGCTGGATTTAATGGGGCCCCAAATTAGCTACTCGCAACATAAAACTTTGTATAAAGGGATCTTAAGACTTTTTAATGTAAAAATAAACAACCTACTTTCCGTTGTCCCCTGTATGAGATCTGTCCCGTTGTAGGCGGTCGCGGGTTTAGAGGATAATTTTTAACCTACTATAACAATTAAATTAACCAATTAAGTTTAAAAATAGCTGCAGCGAATGAACCTCGCAGCGATTTTTCGTCAGCAACTAAGTAGGCTGAACAACCTCGATTTGAATAGCCTAGGGAAAATCGCGTTTTAAACCCGCGGCCCTCTCAACGGTGCCAAAATCGTGCACACGGGCAGGGACAGATCTGCAGCCCCGCTGAAGGTAGGTTTTGCAACATACCTAATAATATTATATACTTTAATCAGCAACTTCCGACGTTCCAGAGGAAACAATCCAAGTCTCGTCAACCTCTCCTTGTAGTTAATACCCCCTAAATCAGGCACCATTCTGGTAGCTCTTAGGGCTACAGAAGACACTGGATGTATTTAATAGTTATGGGGCTATAAGATTCAAAATCACAAATACTCTTGAGACTAATTCAGGCAAAGAAGTGTTTTTATTAATTTCATATTCTGCAGAATAGGTGCCTCTCCACTGATGTCCCCTAGAGGCACACCGAAGATGGAGATGCTTTCTATCTTTATACATTTCATTTCATTATTATCACATTCTCATCCCTCCCCATTGAGCTTCTTCCAATCATAACATAAAGCCCTGATTCCCACGAGAACGTCCGGGAACGCCCACCCAACGTCAAAGACACCTCCCCTATCATGCATCGCATGTGCATTTAAATTAGGCATCTTGTCATAGTAGGTGTGTGTACATATTCATGCAAGTTCATTAGGCATGCGTAGTTGTCTTTAACCCCTTGCCCTTTTCAACTCTGCCTTACTTCCCTTAAAACTCATACTGAAGTATTTCTCTTGCTACTTTTTATCTAGAATTTCTCTCTGTTCTTTATATCGTTACTTTTTATTCTACTAGCAGTCTGGCTTCTGCTGACACCTTATTTCTTTCTAAGTTATATTTTTTCTATCCCTAGTCTAAATCAACCATGTCTATTAACTCTTTCCTCACAATCCATCCTTTTCTTTTTGCTACGCACCCTTGATTTACACTATCTCCTCCTTTTCTAATGCTAGCAGCAGATTCTTCACCTCCCTATCCTCCTCTCGTTGGTCATACTGTGTTCTGAAGGCCATTATGGTGGCAGCACTGTTCTTTGTCAGGGCTGTTTCTATCAATCGCTGAGCCAATCCCCGTACGCAGGGAATGATACAACATCCGAACAAACACAGTAACCCCACCATGACTATCACTGATGTTAGGGCTGATGTAAAGATGTGCTTCCATTTCCCAAACCAGGAGTCTAGAAACCCGGTCCAGGAGGTTGTAATTTGTGTCAGTAACCAGGAGCCTGATTCTGGACAGGGCGCGGCGCTCCATGATTGTGTAGGGAAACGTAATCATCGTGCGCCTCCGGCGTGACGTAGCGCAAGATGGGCGGCCAGGAGATGTGCCAATACTGTGAGATGTGGAAATTTGTCGACACCATTGATGTAGATGATCCCTACAGCTGCAGTAAGTGTTTGAGGCTAGCGGAACTCGAGCTCCGCATTGATGAGCTGGAGACCCAACTTCATACGCTGTGGAACATCAGGGAGGGGGAGTATTACCTGGATGTTTTGTGCCAGGGGATGGTCACACCGACCAGTTTAACTAATTCAGTAGTTAGTGAGCAAGGAAAGGAAGGTGTGGCCATAAGCGAGGCAGGTAGGGGGAACCAGGAGGAGATGCGGCAGGAGCCACAGCCCTTGTCCCTGACGAGCATGACCGAGGCTCTTACTCAATGTGAGGACGGGATCAGGGGCTGTGGGAGGGATGAGCAACCTGGCTGCAGCACCGTGGATCAGGGGGCCATTCAAGAGGGGGGGGTTAGAAGAAATGCCGTTGTGATAGGGGATAGTATTATTCGGGGGGGAGATAAGGTTCTCTGCGGCCAGCAGAATATGTCCCGAAGGCTGTGTTGCCTACCCGGTGCTAGGGTTAAGGATATCTCTGCGGTGCTGGAGAGAAATTTGAAGAGGGAGGGGGAGGATCCAGTGGTCGTGGTCCATGTGGGGACCAATGACATAGGAAGGACGAGGAAGGAGGATCTGCTGAAGGAGTTTGAGCAGTTAGGGAATAAATTAAAAAGCAGAACCTCGAGGGTACTGATCTCCGGATTGCTACCTGAGCCACGGGCCAAATCGGCGAGGGTACGTAAAATTAAAAAGCTGAATGCGTGGCTCAAAGACTGGTGTGGGAAAAATGGGTTTGGTTTCTTGGGCCACTGGCACCAGTACTGGGACAGGGGGGATCTGTTCTGTAAGGACGGACTTCACCTGAACGGTGCTGGGACTGGGGTCCTGGCAAATCATATAACTAGGGCAGTAGAGAGGTCTTTAAACTAAGTAGCGGGGGGGAGGTATCAAGGGGGGTAATAACGGCAGGGGTAGAGGAAATAGAGCAGGGTATCAGTGGGGAAGCGGAAAATCAAAATGTGACAGGAGGATCCAGAATGTGTGAAGATAAAGCTCTAGATGTAAAAGGGGCAAAAACGGAAAGGAAGGGTAGTAAAAATCATCTGAAAGTGCTTTATCTAAATGCACGGAGTATTCGAAATAAGATAAATGAATTAACGGTGCAATTAAGTATATATAGTTATGATATCGTGGCCATTACGGAGACATGGCTGCAAGGGGATCAGGACTGGGAGTTAAATATAGAGGGGTACTCGACAATTAGAAAAGATAGACAGGAAAGAAAGGGAGGAGGGGTGGCCCTTTTAATAAGGGAGGGAATAACGGCAATAGAGAGGAAGGATATTGCGTTGAAGGATCAGGATAGTGAAACAGCTTGGGTACAGATAGAGAATAACAAGGGGAAAAAAACACTAGTGGGTGTAATTTATAGACCTCCAAATAGCTGTGACGCTGTTAGTCAGAACATAAATCTGCAAATAGTTGACGCATGTAAAAAGGGAACTGCTGTAATCATGGGGGACTTCAATTTTCATATTAATTGGGCAAACCAAACTGGGCAGGGTAGACTAGAGGAAGAGTTTATAGAATGTATTAGAGACGGGTTCCTAGAACAGTATGTCGCAGAACCGACAAGGGGGGAGGCAATCTTGGATCTGGTCCTGTGTAATGAAGCAGGATTAATTAAAAATGTCATAGTTAGGGACTCGTTGGGAACAAGTGACCACAATATGGTCGAATTCCATATTCAAATAGAAGGGGAGCAGGTTGAAACTCAGGCTAGGGTGCTTAGTCTAAATAAGGGGGATTATGAAGGTATGAGGACTGAGCTGATCAAAGTTGACTGGGATAGCAGACTCAAGAATAAGACGGTACATGAGCAGTGGTGTACGTTTAAGGATCTACTGTATAACCTTCAAGAAAAATTTATTCCTATGAAGAAAAAAAGGGGTAAGGGTAAGAACAGTCAGCCATGGCTCAGTAAAACTATAAAGGATA
Source organism: Amblyraja radiata (assembly GCF_010909765.2). NCBI lineage: Eukaryota > Metazoa > Chordata > Chondrichthyes > Rajiformes > Rajidae > Amblyraja > Amblyraja radiata. The sequence continues at coordinate 2,797,695 of NC_045969.1, forward strand.
GTATTCGGCTGAAGGCAAGGGCATATAAGGTAGCCAGAGATAGTGGGAGGGCAGAGGATTGGGAAGCATTTAAAGGTCAGCAAAAAATAACTAAGAGATTAATTAAGACGGGGAAAATAGACTATGAAAGGAATTTAGCGAACAACATAAAAACTAATAGTAAGAGTTTTTATAGCTATATAAAAAGAAAAAGGGTGGCTAAGGTGATCGTTGGTCCATTGGAGGGTGAGACTGGAGAGTTGTTGGTGGGGAACATGGAAATGGCAAAGGCATTAAACGAGTATTTTGTATCAGTCTTCACCATAGAAGACACAAAAAATATTCCAACGCTGGATAAACAGGGGGCGGTAGGAATGGAGGAGCTAAATACTATTAAGATCACCAAGGAGGTGGTATTAGGGAAATTAATGAGACTGAAGGAGGATAAATCCCCTGGGCCTGATGGATTACATCCAAGGGTCTTGAGGGAGATAGCGGTGGGGATTGTGGATGCATTGGTGATAATTTTCCAAAACTCCCTGGAGGCAGGAACGGTCCCAGTGGATTGGAAAATGGCCAATGTAACACCTATATTTAAAAAAGGAAGTAAACAGAAGGCGGGTAACTATAGACCGGTTAGTCTAACATCGGTGGTGGGTAAAATGTTAGAGACAATTATTAAAGAAACACTAACGGGGCACTTGGATAAACATGACTTCATCGGACAGAACCAGCATGGTTTTGTGAAGGGGAAGTCCTGTTTAACGAATCTGCTCGAATTCTTTGAGGAAGTAACAACCCGGGTGGATAAAGGGGAACCGGTGGATGTGGTATACTTGGACTTCCAAAAGGCTTTTGACAAGGTGCCACATAAGAGACTATTGCTAAAAATAAAAAATTATGGGATTGGGGGTAATATATTAGCATGGGTAGAGGATTGGCTAACAAATAGGAAGCAGAGAGTGGGGATAAATGGTTCATACTCGGGATGGCAACCGGTAACTAGCGGGGTTCCGCAAGGGTCGGTGCTGGGACCCCAGTTGTTCACAATTTATATAAATGATTTGGAGGAGGGAACCAAGTGTAATATACAAAATTTGCGGACGATACAAAAATGGGAGGAAAAGTAGGGGATGAGGAGGATAGGAAGAGTCTGCAAAAGGATATAGATAAGCTAGGTGAGTGGGCAACAACTTGGCAGATGAAATTTAATACTAATAAATGTGAAGTCATTCACTTTGGGAAAAAAAATGATAGGGCAAGTTATTTTCTAAATGAGGAGGAGCTGCGTTGTAATGCAACGCAAAGGGATCTAGGGGTATTAGTACATGAATCACTAAAAGTTAGTATGCAGGTGCAGCAAGCAATCAGGAAGGCCAATGGAGTTTTGGCCTTTATTGCTAGGGGGATTGAGTATAAAAACACGGAGGTCTTGCTGCAGCTGTACACAGTATTAGTGAGACCACATTTGGAATACTGTGTACAGTTCTGGGGTCCATACTTAAGAAAGGATGTACTAGCCCTGGAGGCAGTGCAGCGAAGGTTTACAAGATTAATTCCTGCAATGAGGGGATTGACATATGAGGAAAGGTTAAGTAGGCTGGAACTCTACTCTTTGGAGTTTAGAAGAATGAGAGGCGATCTCATTGAAACATATAAGATCGTGAGGGGCCTTGATCGGGTGGATGCACCGAGGATGTTCCCAATGATCGGGGAAACTAGAACTAGGGGACATAGTCGCAGAATAAGGGGGGGCTCTTTTAAAACTGAGATGAGGAAGAACTTCTTCACCCAGAGGGTGGTTAATTTATGGAATTCACTGCCCCAGGGAGCAGTGAAAGCAGAAACGTTAAATATATTTAAGTCTAAAATAGATGGTTTTTTAGCTGCCAAGGGGATAAGGGGCTACGGGGAGAGGGCAGGGATATGGGCCTAGGTATGGTTAGTATAGTAAGACCTGAGTGATCTCCTGGACAAGTGTCGATCGCCTGGATTGGGGTCGGAGAGGAATTTCCCGGATTTTTTTCCCGAATTGGACCTGGGTTTTTATCCGGTTTTTTGCCTCCCCCAGGAGATCACGCGGTTCTTGGGGTGGAGAGGGGTGATAGCGGTATAAAGGGGAGGGTAGTGTCTTGTGTTCTGTGTCTTGTGTCTACTGTTTGTGGGTAAGTGTGTCTGTTTAGTGTTCAGCCATGAGCGAATGGCGGTGCGGGCTCGACGGACCTGGTGGTCTACTCTCGCACCTACTTTCTATGTTTCTATGTTTCTAGGAGGTGTCTACTCCAGAGTTCTCAGCCAATTCGATAGACAGAGAGGTGAGACCTGCTAGGGCTCTTGACACTGACCCATCCGGAGCAGTGTTGTGTGCAACATTGTTCGCCAAACATTACACACACCCCTCCCTTCTCAGCCAGTAGCATGTCCAAAGCCATGCGATTTTGCCAGGCCATTTGGCTGGTTGCTGTCAGTTGTTCCGCTAATCCTTCAACTGCATCTCGAGTGTAATTTATAAAGCGTTGTTGATTGTAGTATAAATAGTTGATCCAGTCCACATTTTTATTAATTGTGGACCACCAGAAGAGTATGGACTCAAAGCCCGCAGCTATCTGATTTCTGGCTTTAAATTCATCGGGTACCCCTCTTGGCACCCCTATCGCATCTATATAGATGTGTGTGTCGAATGATCCTTTCACCTTTCTCTTTTGTCGTCGGCTTACTTTATTGAGTTCTACAGCATGTTCTACTGCTATGGTGAAGGGCATCATCAGTTGTATGAGGGTACAGGTTCCCGTCCATGACCCCGTTAACCGGGGCCACAGGGTATTCTCCCCGCACCACCACCAGACATCGGCTCTACTGACTATCTGCTTTTTCAGCCAGGAGCTATTGAACAGTGGCCCCTGTTCCTCAGCCGTTATGTTATACGTCTGATTGCAGTTGAGCACCTCCCCCATGTCCTGTCCCTCTGGGTTATTTCTTGTATAGCACTCAAACCCCTCCTCCCCAAAAGGAATGGTAAATGGAGGAGGTCGAGGGTCTTTCCTTCGGCCCTTCGTATTGTTGTTGCTGGTCGGAAATAGGTAATGATAACTCTGGCATATCGCATTCTTTGGTAAGAGGGGATTCGTGAATAGCTGTAGTATACAAGTCATAGCCCTAGGTGTTCTATCCCAATTTAGGGGAAATGGTACTGGGACCAGCTGAGGCCTAGCTCCGGCTCAGGCGTAACAATTGGTTCGTTGCATACTTCTGGCTGTGTACATCATCCAGGCAAGCCAGGTGTTGGCTCCTTTTCCCCCTGTTGGTATTCCCTTCTCATACAATTGCCTTAATCCTGTTTCTCCTGCTACTATCATTATCTTCAGATCCTTAGACTCATTTTCCCTGATGACATTGCTGACTACTGGTGGTGCTGGTGTTGCCCCGGGATCCCTATTCTGACTGTCATCTATCTTGAACACCTCTCCCCTATCCTCGTATCTTCCCATCTTCCCATCTCGCTTCACTTCTATCTCAAACTTCAGACATGCGTCCTTCCCTGTTTTATCTGCACATATCCAATACCTACCACTTTCCTGTATTTGGACACTGTATGCGCACATATACGCGTCCAGGCAATTTCTCGTTCGAGTTTTGATATACTCTCCACCTATCAGTTTGATAGGTGGTCCGATGCCACCCATATTTTGATGAAGTAAACACCGCGTGCCAATCTTTACAGGGATGGGTGCATACATACATTCTATAGCCGCACCACCATTTTCCTTTACATACATCAAATGGGATGGTGGTGGACCTTCTATTCTGTGGTATTGTGATTTTTATGCATGTTACATTACTTACAAGTTGGGTAACCACCCAACACACGACCCACCAACACGAAATCTTCATTTTTCCTGCGGGTTCTTGGTAAATATTAAAGTCAATGGTTCCTCTCCTTTGCGCACAGTCCACGGGCTGATATCGTCTGGTGGGGCCTCCACAGGCCCCTTAACTCGACTTGCGTGTGTCCACCCTTTCTCTTTTGTTCGTACTGCTGTCTCGGTGATTAGTAACACCAGGTAGGGTCCAGTCCACTTAGGTTGCAGCTTTTCTTCTTTCCACGTTTTTATTAATACCCAGTCTCCAGCCTTGACTGAGTGAATCGGGAAGTCCAGTGGTGGGCTCTGGGCCAGCAATCCTTTAATTTTTAGTTCTGCAAGAGATTGGGACACTGCCAGTAAATAGTTCCTCAGGAACACATCGTTCCCTTGTATTGTTGGGACTCCTTCTATCTTCCCTAAGTATGGGAGCCCGAATAACATTTCATATGGTGATATCCCTATGTCTTTTCGAGGTGCCGTTCGGATTCTCAACAGGGCTATCGGGAGGCACTTAGTCCAGGGGAGTCTCGTTTCCTCTATCAACTTGGTGATTTGGGTCTTTAAGGTGCCATTCATTCTTTCCACCTTTCCTGAGCTCTGGGGATGCCATGGTGTATGCAATTTCCATTCTATTCCCAGTGCTTCACATATCATTTCATGTGTTTTGGAGGCAAAATGGGTCCCTCTATCTGAGTCTATTGTTTCCACAATCCCATATCTGGGTATAATGTGTTCTAATAATATCTTGGCTACCGCCTGTGAGGTGGCAGTTGCCGTGGGGAATGCCTCTACCCATCTGGTGAAATGGTCCACTACCACTAACAGGTACTTCCATGTTCGTACCCGGGGCAGCTCGGTAAAATCTATCTGTATTCTTTGGAAGGGCCTAACTGCTAATGGTTGTCCTCCTCCTGGGACTGCTCTCATGATTTTCTTATTAATTCGCTGACATATTACACAGCCCCTTATGACTTGTTTGGGCATGGTAAACATCCCACAGCAAGCGTAGGTTCTGAGGAGGGTGTCACAGAGGGCTTGTGTTCCCCAATGGCTTTGTCCATGTAATCTCCCTAATAACTCCCTCATTATTTCTTTGTTCAATAGCTGCTTTCCATTTGGTGTCCACCATTTCCCATTTGAAGTACGCTGAGCCCCCATTTCTTTCATGTTTTCCTGTTCTTTCTCACTAAAGATAGGTATCTTTTCCTCTGGTTCCCTTAAAGGTATTAGTGACTTCATTTCTACCATCTGTTCTGTGGCTGCTCTTTTTGCAGCCTCATCCACTGCCCTATTTCCTCTGACCTCCAGGGTGTTACCCTTCTGATGCCCTGCCACATGTGCTATGGCTATTCGTTCTGGTTTTTGCAAGGCTTCCAGTGTCTGTCCTACCAATTGCTCATGCGCTAATTCTTTCCCTCGAGTTGTTATCATTCCTCGCTCTTTCCAGATCTTCCCAAAGGTGTGTACTACTCCAAAAGCGTATTTTGAATCGGTATATACTGTTCCTTCCTTCCCCTCCAATAATTCTAAAGCTCTCATTAATGCATATAATTCACAAGATTGAGCTGACCAACTACCAGGCAGCCTGCCGCTTTCAATTTCCTCCATAGTTTCCCCGTTCACTATACCGTACCCACTATGTCTTTTTCCATCTATGCACCTGGAGGATCCATCTATGAACCACCGGCTGCCCTCAGCCAGAGGTTGCTCTTCTAAGTCTTCTCTACTTTTTGTCTGTAAATCTATTATTTCACTACAGCAGTGTACTGGGCCCTCTTCCTCGTCACCCTGTTTCTCTGCTGGATACATGAATTGGGACGGGTTAAGGTTCTTATCCGTAATGATCATCAAATCGTCTTTTTCCATCAGGATGGCCTCATACTTTAAAAGTCTAGAGTCTGTTAACCATCTGTTGGATTTCTGAGTGAGTATGGTTCTTACTGTGTGTGGGGTAGAAACAACCAGAGTGCCTCCAAAGGTTAATTTCCTACTCTCTTCCACCAATGTTGCGGTAGCTGCTACCGCTTGTATGCATCCCGGCCATCCCCTGGAGACTGGATCTAATATTTTCGAGAGGAAGGCCACTGGCTGTCGATTTCCCCCTCTTTTCTGGGTGAGTACCCCTAGTGCCACTCCCTTGTCTGAATTTACAAACAGGTGGAAAGGTTGTTCTACTGAGGGCAGAGCCAACACGGGAGCAGTAATCAAACTGTTCTTTAATTTCCCAAATTCCACCTCCTGTTCTGGGGTCCACTGAACTTTGTCTTTTTCTTCTCCCAATTTATCATACAGGAATTTCACTTGTCTGGAGTAATCATCTATCCACAGTCGACAGTATCCTATCAATCCCAGGAATTTTCGGATCTCTTTCTTATTCTTTGGTAGTGGTACTCCCGTGATCCCAGCTATCCTTTCGGGGTTTATTCGTCTCTTTCCTCCACTTATCAGATGTCCCAGATATTTTACCTCTTGTTTCACAAATTGAAGCTTGTTACGGGACACTCTTAACCCCTTCCTTCCCAAGAAGTTTAACAGGCTTATTGTGGCGTCCCTTACTTCCTCTTCTCTCTCTCCTGACAAAAGGAGGTCATCCACATACTGTAATAGTTGCGTTTCCCCGTGACCTGGGAAATCCTCCAATACCTGCTCTAAAATTTGGCCGAATAAATTTGGTGATTCTGTAAAACCTTGAGGGAGCACCGCCCACCGGAATTGTTGCTTTCGCCCGGTTTTTAGGTTTTCCCACTCAAAGGCGAATAAGTCTCTACTCTCTGTTGCCAGCGGACAGCTCCAGAAGGCATCCTTTAAATCTACCACACTAAACCATTTGTGGCTTGGGGGTATCCGTCCCATGATGGTGTAAGGGTTAGGCACTACCGGGTGTCGGGCTTGGACCACCTTGTTCAGTTCCCTCAAGTCCTGTACGAGTCTAAACGTCCCGTCGGTCTTTCTGACTGGTAGGATCGGAGTATTGTAGGGGGACATACATGGTTCCAATAACCCGTCCTCTAATAAATTCTCAATGATTGGTTGTAAGCCTTTTCGTCCCTCGGTCGAAATGGGGTACTGTCTTACTCGTACTATGTCTGCACCATCTTTTAATGCCATTTGAAGAGGGGGTATTTGCAAACCTCCTCTGTTTCCTTCCTTGGCCCATACTTGATCATTAATTCTTTGCTCATCCTCCTCTCTTAGAGCATACAGCTGAACCACTATTCTTCCTTCTATCGGTGCTGTACCCATTCCCAATTGTATTTGTAAATCCCTGCCCATTAAATTTACACCAGCCTGAGGGACTAAGATCAGGTCCTCTACTGCCTCCCGGTGTTCATACCTTACATTTACTCCTCCTATCTCGGGAGCTACCATCACAGTTCCCCCAACCCCGGTAATTTTTATTCTCCCTTGTACTGCCTCCATACCTGCGGGTACTTTGATTAAACTTGATCGTTCCGCTCCTGAATCTACCATAAACACCATATTCACTCCCTGGGGTCCTATCTTTAAATTTACCAGAGGTTCCCTTCTGTAGCCCCCTAACCCCAGGGACGGGAACCCCTGACCCCCCTATTCATTTTCCATCATACTTTACGTGCGGAACTCTGCTACAAGCACAGGGCATTCCCTTTGTAACAATAATAACATCTTATAGGTCCCATCCTCCAACGTGGTTCCGTATTTGTCTCTTCCCGACCCCTGCCGTATCCTTCTCCCACTCTTCTACCATATCCTTCTCCCTCTCTTCTGCCGTATCCTTCTCCCTCTCTTCTGCCATATCCTCCTCTACCTCTACCTCGGGAGTAATTCCCTCTCCATCCTGTACCTACCTGTTCCTTAACATCTACCACTCGCTTTACAGCCTGCATCATAATCAGTGCCTTCCCCTTCTGTTTTATCTCATCTCTCCGCACGTACACTTTCTGGGCCTCTGTAAGCAACTGAGGTAGTGGTTTCTCATTCCAGTCATCCATCTTTTCTAATTTCTTCCTCATATCAGACCAGGATTTGGTCACGAAATTGGCCCTAAGCAATTGTTGTCCTGCCCCTGAGTCCGGGTCTATTCCGGAATACTGTTGCATGTTCTTCCTGAGTCTTTGAAGGAACACTGTCAGGGCCTCATCTTTCTGCTGTCCATTCTCAAATGCTCGTTCGAAATTCTGTCCTTTGGGTACTGCCTCTCTTATCCCTTTTATAATTATATCCCGCAGGTCCTTCATATTCCCTCGTCCTGCTGCTGTTCCCTTGTCCCAATCTGGCTCTTGTACTGGGAATTTATCTGCTGCCGCCGCATTCTGCTGCCCTGGAGGGTTCTCCTGTTCCCACTTTTTCATTGCTGCTGCCCTAATCATTTGCCTCTCCTCTGATGTGAAGAGATTCCCCATAATGGCCATCAACTCCTCCCATGTATAAGTGTTTGGCCCAAGGAATTGACGTAACTGCTCTGCCAGACCTAAAGGATCCCCTAGGAGGCTTTTCATTTCTTTCTTGAAATTCCTCACTTCAGTACTAGTTAAGGGGACATTAACAAACCCCATTCCCCCTTGGGGTCCTCCCATGGGTACCTCTCTTAGGGGTCTAATTTTTACCGATCTTCTTTTTACTCTGTCTGACCTTCTGACTCCCTCTCCTGGTGACGGGGGATTTAATTCATCTACCCCGACCGCCTCCTGTCTCTTTATTCCCTTTTCTTTCTCACTCCTGGGGTCCGGTAGGTCACTGTCGATGTCATCACTGTCAGTAACATCATCATTAAATTCTTGTTTTACCCTGACCTTTCTCTTTACCACCAGAGCGGACCCGGGTGTCACCTCTTCCACTCCCGTCGCCACGAGTGGGGGCGGGGGTTGAATTGGCGGCGCTACTTCGGGTAATTGATGTACATAGGGAGGAGCTAGGTTCTCCAGTAAATTCCATGAGGGTGCAGAGGAATTTGACTGTTCAACCTCTTCTTTTAATTTCAACAGATTACATCCCGTTTCCCATACCGCGGCATACATGGTTTCTTCTATCATTGGATTGGGTTTATTTTTCACATATACATTCAATGCCTGCTGTACCCAATCCTCATCTGACCCATCCTCTGGCCACCAGACCGAAGCTCCTTTTATCGGGTGTTTTGGCCATTCAAAATAACAATACCTTATCATTGTTGTCTTCTCCAACCCCTGGGTATTTCCTGCCCCCCAGCGGTTCAGTATTCGCCCCAATGGACTATTGGGCAGAATGCGGGGATTTGGCTTACGGCCTTTCCCCTCCCTTTCAGGTTTTTCATTTACATTTCCCATTCTCTCGATCGGAATTCCTCTCCGATCTATTATCAAATTGCCCAGGTAATACTATAATAGTCAAAGTTTCTTATCGGGGTCTATGCACAGAATCACTCGATTTTCGCGATCTCTAACCACTCTCACTTCTTTGCCGAGTCTCTGTTTGGTCCGGGCATCACTCGCTCAAACCTACTGACGGCAAGCAAGGAGTCTGAGACCGCTGAACTCAGCGGGGTGCACCTTCCCTTCGTCCGTCTACTCCCGTCAGCTGGCCGGAGTAATTAAATCCCGGAATCGAGCCCCCAAAGGTGTGAGATTCAAAATCACAAACGCTTTAGAGACAAAGTCAGGCAAAGAAGTTTTTTTATTAAGTTCATATTCTGCAGAATAGGTGCCTCTCCTCTGCTGTCCCCTAGAGGCACACAGAGGATCGGGATGTCTTCTATCTTTATACATTTCATTTTACTATTGTCACACCCTCATCCCTCCCCATTGAGCTTCTTCCAATCATAACATAAAGCCCTGATTCCCACGAGAACGTCCGGGAACGCCCACCCAACGTCAAAGACACCTCCCCTATCAAGCATCGCATGTGCATTTAAATTAGGCATCTTGTCATAGTAGGTGTGTGTACATATTCATGCAAGTTCATTAGGCATGCGTAGTTGTTTTTAACCCCTTGCCCTTTTCAACTCTGCCTTACTTCCCTTAAAACTCATACTGAAGTATTTATCTTGCTACTTTTTATCTAGAATTTCTCTCTGTTCTTCATATCGTTACTTTCTATTCTACTAGTAGGTATGTTGCAAAACGTACCTGAAGCGTCGCTGAAAATCTGTCCCAGCCCGTGTGCGCGATTTTGGCGCCATTTAGAGGGGGGCGGGTTTAAAACGCGATTTTCCCTAGGCTGTTCAAATCGAGGTTTTTCAGCCTAGTTAATTATTAACGAAAAATCGCTGGAAGATTCCCTCGCTTGAGCTATTATTAGTTTTAAGGGCTTTATTAAATTGTTATAGCAGGTTAAAAATTAACCTCTAAACCCCCGACCGCCGGCAACCGGCCGGATCTCATACAGGGGAAAACGGAAGGTAGGCTGTTTATTTTTACATTAAAAAGGGCTTCTTAAGATCCCTTTATACAAAGTTTAATATTGCGAGTAGCTAATTTTGGGCCCATTATATCCCGCAGTATTTTTCTGGGCATTTGAGGGTACAAATCTACCGCAATGTGAACGTTCTAAACCAGCGCGTTCACAGGATCCCATTCGAAAGCTGATTTAAATGGACTTTAATTTACAGCAATTAAACACTAAATTCCTTCCATTTGACCTATAAATTAATGTAAATGAGATATAAAAATCATGTTTTACTGTGAATTATTTGTGAATATTATTTGGACACTTAGGCTATTTAAAAATGTTAATCATTTATTAAGAAATGGATAGATGTTTAGATCTAGTAATTGAAGTTTGAAATTAGCTACAATTAGGTAACTAACTAATTATATGCTTTAATTTCAGGTCATCCAAGTAAGATTATTTTATATTTGTTTCAGAATGCTTCAATCTATGATAACTGAAAATTTCATTCAGTTCTCTTAATTTTTAAGAAAGTTATGGGCTTTTGACTGTCCACGATCACAGCTTTTTTGCTATGTCCATAGCAAATCAATAGGGAACAAGATGCTAATTTCCGAGTATGAAAATGGCCATAACTTTTTAAATACTTGAGATATGAAAGTGAATTAGGTGTCAAATTAAACTTATTTTTATGCTTTATCTGATGGGATAAATTGCAGACTTGATTTTTTAAATCTCAAAATATTGTAACATTGCTGCTACTAGCAGTCTGGCTTCTGCTGACACCTTATTTCTTTCTAAGTTATATTTTTTCTATCCCTAGTCTAAATCAACCATGTCTATTAACTCTTTCCTCACAGGGATGTCCCACTGTACGAGCTAATTCAAGAGCTCTCCAGAGGTTAAAAAAATCAAACTTGTGGTAAGCATGTACAATGTACGTTGTGGGTACGTCGGAGCTCGGGACGTCTTTTAGCGGCTCGTATCGCTAACGGCAGGTAATCGTGAAATGCGGTAAGCTCATGAAGACTGGTGAAGATTTTTCAACAGGTTGAAAAATGTCCACGAGAGCCCCTAGTACCCACGAGCGGCTATTACCGTAAATCTCCGAGTTCGAATCGGGCTGAAACTCGGGAGAACTCTTGAATTAGCTCGTACAGTGGGACAGGCCCATTAGATTTAGCTCTGATTTTGGATGATCATCCATGATCACATTGAATGGCGGTGCAGGCTCGAAGGGACGAATGGCCGACTCCTGCATCTATTGTCTATGTTTCTATCATTTAATAGGAACCTGAGGGGCAGCTTTTTCACCCATTGGGCGATGGAACAAGCTGCCAGAGGAGATAGTTAATGCAGGTGCTATAACTAGGTATGTTGCATCTCAACATGGCCGCCGCTACGCACCCGATTCATCTCGCCGCCGACCCGCCGACCATCCGCCCACCGGGACCACCCACGCATCGCCCGCGGACCCCGACTCAACCACCACTGGACTCCGACCATCGGGTCCGTTGACCCGCGCCACTCCACCCCCCTCCAGCAACCCACAGCCGTCGCCTTACCTGGAGCCTGGACTCTGCACTGGGCCTGCAGCCTTCACGCTGCTTACTCCCACTCTCCTCGATTTAATTCCACCGGGTCCTAGCGCCCGTCTGCCCAGCCGTGCTAACCTCAGTGGCTGCTCCACTGACCCTCCCCCATCCCCCCCCAACCATGTCACACCCGCTCTTCCCCACCCACCTTACAGCCCTCTCTCCCCCCCACCCCCTGACCACCCACCACCCCCTGACCACCCACCACCCCTCCAACACCCACAACCCCCCCCCCACACATCGCCCCGTCCCCAGTCTACCCACCTGCCTTCCTCTGGCCCCAACTCCCACCCCTGCCGGGTGTTCACCATCCCCCCCGACCTCCCCCTCTCCCCCACCCAACGGTCTGTCCTCAGCAGAGGTCTCACCTTTGTCCCCCTCCGTCCCCATCTCAATGAGTTCCGCGCCCACCATGACTTGGAGAGCTTCTACCGTCGTCTCCGCCTCACAGCGCACTTCCATGGGAAGGAGTCCTCGCCCCCTAATGATGACCCCTTTTCCCGTCTCCAACGCACCCCCTCCTCGTGGAACCCCCCTCAGAAAGTCCCGGCTCTGGAACTCTTCATTCAGAACTGCCGCCGCGACGTCAACCGCCTCAACTTCTCCACTCCCCTTTCTCACTCCAATCTTTCCCCCTCTGAACGCACTGCCATCGAATCACTCCGCACAAACCCAGACTGGGTCATCAAACCAGCCGACAAGGGAGGTGCCGTGGTAGTCTGGCGCGTCGATCTCTACAAAGCTGAGGCCACGCGCCAACTCTCGGACACCTCCTCCTACTTACCCTTGGACCATGACCCCACTGACGAGCACCAGGCCACCATTTCTAGCACCATCACCGACTTCATCAATTCCCACGCCCTACCTGACCAAGCCTCCAAACTCATCGTTCCCCAGCCCCGCACGGCCCGTTTTTACCTTCTCCCCAAAATCCACAAACCCGGCTCTCCCGGCAGACCCATTGTCTCTGCGTGTTCGTGCCCCACCGAACTCATCTCCACATACCTTGACTCCATCCTATCCCCCTTGGTCAAATCCCTCCCCACCTATGTTCTAGACACCTCAGACACTCTCCGCCGCCTCCACGCATTCCACTCTCTGGGCCCTCACCCCCTCATCTTCACCATGGATGTCCGGTCACTCTACACCTCCATCCCCCACCAGGATGGCCTCAGAGCCCTCCGGTTCTTCCTCGACCAGAGGAGCAACCTATACCCAGCCACTGACACTCTCCTCCGCTTAGCGGAGTTGGTCCTCACCCTCAATAACTTTACATTTGACTCCTCCCATTTCCTCCAAACACAAGGCGTAGCTATGGGCACACGCATGGGCCCCAGCTACGCCTGCCTCTTTGTCGGGTACGTTGAACAATCCTTGTTCAATGCGTACCAGGGCCCCATCCCCGACCTCTACCTCCGCTACATTGACGACTGCTTTGGTGCCACCTCCTGCACCCACACACAACTGACTGACTTCATCCACTTCACCACCAACTTCCATCCGGCACTCCAATACACCTGGACGATTTCAGACACTTCCCTACCATTCCTTGACCTCACCATCTCCATCGCAGGGGACAGACTCCTGACCGACATACATTATAAACCCACTGACTCACATGGCTATCTGGACTACACGTCTTCCCACCCTGCCCCCTGCAAAGACTCCATCCCCTACTCCCAATTCCTCCGCCTACGCCGCATCTGTTCCCAGGATGAGACATTTCATACCAGGGCATCGGAAATGTCCTCGTTCTTCAGGGAACGGGGATTCCCCTCCGCCACCATAGATGAGGCTCACACCAGGGTCTCATCCATACCCCGTAACACTGCTCTCTCTCCCCATCCCCGCACACGCAACAAGGGCAGAGTCCCTCTGGTCCTCACCTTTCACCCCACCAGCCGGCAAATACAACACATAATCCTCCGCCATTTCCGCCACCTCCAAGTGACCCCACCACTCGCCACATCTTCCCATCTCCCCCCATGTCTGCCTTCCGCAAAGACCGCTCCCTCCGCAACTCCCTCGTCAATTCTTCACTTCCCTCCCGCACCACCCCCTCCCCGGGCACTTTCCGTTGCAACCGCAAGAAATGCAACACCTGTCCCTTCACCTCCCCCCTCGACTCCATTCAAGGTCCCAAGCAGTCGTTCCAGGTGCGACAAAGGTTCACCTGTATCTCCTCCAACCTCATCTACTGCATCCGCTGCTCTAGATGTCAGCTGATTTACATCGGTGAGACCAAGCGTAGGTTGGGCGACCGTTTCGCCGAACACCTCCGCTCAGTCCGCAATAACCTACCTGACCTCCCGGTGGCTCAGCACTTCAACTCCCCCTCCCATTCCCAATCCGACCTCTCTGTCCTGGGTCTCCTCCATTGCCAGAGTGAGCAACAGCGGAAATTGGAGGAACAGCACCTCATATTCCGTCTGGGGTCCTTGCGTCCCCTTGGCATCAACATTGAATTCTCCCAATTTGGCTAGCCCGTGCTGTCCCCTCCCCCCCTCCCCTTCCTTCACCCTCTAGCTGTCTCCTCCCATCCGCCCGCCCTCGGGCTCCTCCTCCTCCTCCCTTTGTCCTTCTTTCTTTCCCCACCCCCTATCAGTCTGAAGAAGGGTTTCGGCCCGAAACGTCGCCTATTTCCTTCGCTCCATAGATGCTGCTGCACCCGCTGAGTTCCTCCAGCAATTTTGTGTACCTTCGATATTCCAGCATCTGCAGTTCCCTTTTGAACAACATGTTGCAAAGCCTACCTGAAGCGTCGTTGAAAATCTGTCGCTGCCCGTGTGCGCGATTTTGGCGCCGTTTAGAGGGGGCGGGTTTAAAACGCGATTTTCTCTAAGCTGTTCCAATCGAAAATGTTCAGCCTAGTTAATTATTAACGAAAAATCGCTGGAAGACCCCGTCGCAAAAGCTATTGTTAGGTTTAAAGGCCTTGAATAATAGTTATAGTAGTTTAAAAATCAATCTCTAAACCCGCGACCGCCAGCAACCGCAGGGTCTCATAAAGCAAACAACTGAAGTTAGGTTGTATATTTTTACATTAAAAAGGGCTTCTAAAGATCCCTTTATACAAAGTTTAATATTGCGAGTAGCTCAATTTGGCCCCATTATATACCGCAGTATTTTTCTGGGCATTTGGGGCACAAATCTACCGCAATGTGAACGTTCTAAACCAGCGCGCTCCACAGGGACCCACTGGAAAGCTGATTTAAATGGGCATTTATTTACAGCAATTAAACACTAAATTCCTTCCATTTGGCCTATAAATTAATGTAAATGAGATTTAAAAATCATGTTTTATTGTGAATTATTTGTGAATATTATTTGGACATTTAGGCTATTTAAAAATGTTAATCATTTATTAAGAAATGGATAGATGTTTAGATCTAGTAATTGAAGTCTGAAATTAGCTACAATTAGGTAACTAACTAATTATATGCTTTAATTTCAGGTAATCCAAGTAAGATTATTTTATATTTGTTTCAGAATGCTTCAATCTATGATAACTGAAAATTTCATTCAGTTCTCTTAATTTTTAAGAAAGTTATGGGCTTTTGACTGTTCACGATCACAGCTTTTTTGTTATGTCCATAGAAAATCAATAGGGAACAAGATGCTCATTTCCCAGTATGAAAATGGCCATAACTTTTTAAATACTTGAGATATGAAAGTGAATTAGGTGTCAAATTAAACTTATTTTTATGCTTTATCTGATGGGATAAATTACAGACTTGATTTTTAAAATCTCAAAATTTTGTAACATTGCTACTATAACAACCTCAACCGAAACTTGTGCATGTGCATGGTTAGAAATGTTTAGATCAGGGGTATTAAACTACCGGCCCGTGAATGGGTCCAATCCGGCCCGTGGGATGATTTGTGGAAGCAAAAGTTTCTTGACGAACATTATCCACTATGTATCTGTACAGAGGTGAGATTGGACATTTGACAAATAATTAAACCGTTCACTTGATGCGGGCGGCGGCGGCGTCTCGAGCGGTCCCGGGGCGGCAACCACTGCGCATGCGCGCTCCCCGCGGGCCGGGACCACTGCGCGTGCGCGCGGCGTTGGGAGGAGCGCGCCGCCGCGGTTTGGATTTGAATCTCGCCGGTGGTTGGTCGCGCGGCCCCTCCCCCCCACGCGTCACCATGGGGACGCTCCCGGCGCCCGGCTCATTCATCATCGCCATCGGCGGCTGCCGGCCTGTATCCTCACTGATGGCGCTGACAGACAGCGGCCGCTCCCCACCCTCAGGGCGGAGCGCAGTGTCCCCTCCGGGCCCGGACACCACCTGCCGGCAGGTGAGACATCGCCTGAGTTTGGCGACCACCCGACGCGCCGCCCTTCAGACCAAAGATACTAGAGGAGCTCGATAATCTTTGCT
Source organism: Amblyraja radiata (assembly GCF_010909765.2). Taxonomy (NCBI): domain Eukaryota; kingdom Metazoa; phylum Chordata; class Chondrichthyes; order Rajiformes; family Rajidae; genus Amblyraja; species Amblyraja radiata. The sequence continues at coordinate 2,813,865 of NC_045969.1, forward strand.
TCAGACCAGACACCCCCTCCCCCCCATTCCAGACACCCCCTCCCCCCCATTCCAGACACCCCCCTTCCCCAGACCAGACACCCCCATTCCAGACACCCCCCTTCCCCATTCCAGACACCTCTCCAGACATCCCCTCACCCCCGGATTAGACATGCCCCTCCCCCAGACTAAACACCGCCTCCCCCCAGACTAGACACCCCCTCCCCCCATTCCAGACACCCCTCCCCCCAGACTAGACACCCCCTCTCCCCAGACTAGACATCCCCCTCCCCCCAGACTAGACACCTCCCTCCCCCCAGACTAGACATCCCTCTCCCCCCAGACTAGACACCCCCTCCCCCCAGACTAGACATCCCTCTCCCCCCAGACTAGACACCCCCTCCCCCCAGACTAGACATCCCCCTCCCCCCAGACTAGACACCCCCCTCCCCCCAGACTAAACACCCCCTCTCCCCAGACTAGACATCCCACTCCCCCCAGACTAGACACCTCCCTCCCCCCAGACTAGACATCCCTCTCCCCCCAGACTAGACACCCCCTCTCCCCAGACTAGACATCCCCCTCCCCCCAGACTAGGCACCTCCCTCCCCCCAGACTAGACATCCCTCTCCCCCCAGACTAGACACCCCCTCCCCCCAGACTAGACATCCCTCTCCCCCCAGACTAGACACCCCCTCCCCCAGACTAGACACCCCCTCTCCCCAGACTAGACATCCCCCTCCCCCCAGACTAGACACCTCCCTCCCCCCAGACTAGACATCCCTCTCCCCCCAGACTAGACATCCCCCTCCCCCCCAGACTAGATATCCCCCTCCCCCCAGACTAGACATCCCCCTCCCCCCAGACCAGACACCACCACCCCCCGGACCAGACACCACCTCCCCCCCCCCCCCCAGACCAGACATCCCCCTCTCGCCAGATTACACATCCCCTCCCGCAGACCAGACAGCCCCTCCCCCAGACCAGACACCTCCCCAGACTAGACAGCCCTTCCCCCAGACCAGACACCTCCCCAGAACAGACAGCCCCCCTCCCCAGACCACACACCAATCTTAGCCAAAATAGCATTGTTTTTTCTCTCATCACAACTTTCTTGTAGCCTACAACTGTAAGTTAATACCAATCATAAAAGTAATGCTTGCTAGGCAATTTTGTTCATAAGAAACAAAATTTGTAAAGTGAAACACTTTGTAGTTATAGCAGAGCCAGATACATGAGAGCAGGTTGAAAAAACAAAGGCAACGAAAGCTGTGGGAGCACGAGCGCGTATGTTCGCTTGTGCACAACTGATCCAGCCCGCATGAAGTTTCATTTTGCCTAATCCGGCCCGTGACCTAAAATGTGTTTGACACCCCTGGTTTAGATGAATATGGGGCATCACAGCCAAATGGGACTAGTTTAGATGGGCTCTTGATTCTCGCACTGTAGGTAGAAGATTCTATGCATTCACCTTATCTATTAACCCCCATGAATTTATAAACCTCTGTAATACAATACAATATAATTTATTTGTTGTCATTTGAACCCAGAGGTTCAAACGAAATTTGGTTTCTGCAGTCATACACACAAGAAGAACCAAGACACGACACAATTTACACGAACATCCATCACAGTGAATCTCCTCCTCACTGTGATGGAAGGCAAAGTCTTATCTCTCCCCTGCACTCCTCGTTCTCCTCCCGATGTCAGAGTCAAAGCCCCCAGCGGGCGATGGTAAATAAGTCCCGCGGCAACTATAAAGCCGCGCCGGGTGATGCACGGCCCTGCTCCGGGTCTTGGTGTTGGAGCCCCCGGCGTGCGCTAACAAATCCCGCGGCCATTTAAAGCCGCGCCTGGCGATGTAAGGCCTCACTCCAGGTCATCCTCAACCCCGCAACTCGGGCGGGAGAAGTCGCCGTTGCGGAAGCCCCGAAAAGCGGTCTCCCAGCATGGACCCGCGGGCTCCCTGTTTCACCGTCCATCGGGCCGGCGGTTGGAGCCTCCGAACCTCCAGGGTCGGGCCGCAGCAGCTCGCCACCACAGCTCCTCCCGCTCCGAACTCGGCCAGCTCCGCGATGGTGGGTAAGTCCACAGCTCCACGACTGGAGCCCCAGGTCGTTCCGGTTGGAGGCCGCTCCACAGTGCTAGGCCCCAACGACAACGGAGACCCGACAGAGAAAAGGTTGGGTTCTCCGTGCAGGGGAAAGATTTTAAAAGTTTCCCCACCCTCCGCCCCCCACACACATACCCAGTTTAAAAAAAAAAAAACTACATTCAAACGAGACAAAAAATTTAAAAAAGAAAGACGGACTGCAGAGGCCGCTGCGATGTGAGTCGCGCCTCCCACCCTATAAGATCACCCCTCAGCCTCTTGCGCTTCAAGGAATAAAGTTCTAGCTTTCCCAACCTCTTGGGCAGTATTGTCCAGTTGAGCCAAAGGCCTGTTTCCGTGCTGTAGGACTTTAACGCTTTTTATTTTAGCGAAGGGATCAAACTTAAGAAGGTTCAGCTTTGATGTTCCTGTATTCCATGCTCATTTTGGAAAAGATAGAGCTTCAATCAATATTTAACATTGCTGGCAGGGTTGTATTTCATCAGCAGTGGACAGGAATGTCAGCTTACATACTCTTGCACAAACCTCCATAACTTAATGGTGGAGTCATACAGCACAGAAACAGGCCCCACAGCCCAATTAGTCCCTGCCGACCAAGGCGCCCCATCTAATAGGGTCCCAGTTGTCCACAGCACGAAGGTTAATTAGTTAGCTAGTTTAGTTTATTGTCACGTCATAAGGTCGTAAAGAAAAAGAGTAGAATTAGGCCATTCGGCCCATCAAGTGATGGCCTGGGCTGTGTCCACAATTCGCTGCAATTTATTGCGAACTTGGATGGAGCTGTTCCCAAACCAAGCTGTGATGCATCCTGATAAAATGCTTTCTATGGTGCATCTTTAGAAATTGGTGAGAGTGGTACGGACGAGGGAACTGTATATGCTGGTGAAAGCGTTAAACATCAAATCTAATATAGTTTACAAAATGGAGTTGTTCTTCTAATTCAGAAACTTGGTCCAGTAGAACAAAAAGAATGACTCGGGTCAAGTTTTAATAATAGACAATAGGTGCAGGAGTTGGCCATTCGGCCCTTTGAGCCAGCACCACCACTCAATGTGATCATGGCTGATCATCCCCAATCAGTATCCTGTTCCTGCCTTCTCCCCACATCCCCTGACTCCGCTATCTTTAAGAGCTCTATTTAGCTCTCTCTTGAAAGTATCCAGAGAACCGATCTCCACCGCCCTCTGAGGCAGAGAATTTCAGACTCACAACTCTGAGAAAAAGTGTTTCCTCGTCTCCATTCTAAATGGCTTACCACTTATTCTTAAACTGTGGCCATTGGTTCTGGACTCCCCCAACATCGGGAACATGTTTCCTGCCGCTAGCGTGTCCAAACGCTTAACAATGTTATATGTTTCAATAAGATCTCCTCTCATCCTTCTGAACTCCAGAGTGTACAAGCATTCTCTCAGCATGGAGCGGCTGACCTTACAGATAATATATTAGAATTACTCTGTGCCAAGTCTGAATGACTTTGCAAATTATATGGAACACAATATGGAGGACAGGTTGTCTTTTTAATAAAAAAATTAAGATTAAATCCTGCAGAACTAATGTGCTTCTTTCTAGGCCATAAAAAAGTCAAGATTGAAAAAGTATAGCTGACGTTGCAGAGATAAGCAATAACTTGTTATTGGAGGAGCCTGGTTTGGACCCAGCTTTTCCTATATTCTGAAAGGCTATAGAATATTTCAATCGTGCCATATTCAGACGGAGTGTTTTACTGATAAGAAAAATGTATAACTGCACTAATTCCTCTTTGTTCGAGTGAGTGGAACCCGGGGACAGACTGAGCAACGTTTGTGCTTTTTGTAATTCCCGCCACTCGTGACGATCGATTAAAGATTGGCTTGATATGCCTTTAACCCTTTTGGTGTTGTCTGCTTTAAGATTTCGAACTTTAACACTGGTATACAGAAAAAGACACAAAGTAACTCAGAGGAATTGCCCATATTTGGTCCATATCTTTCTAAACATTTCCTATCCATGTACCTGCCCGAATGACTTTTACATTTTCCAAAATGAGCACCATTGCTTTTGTATCCCTTCAACCCGTCTCCAAGTGTCTTTTTGTAATGAGTCGAACACACATCAAGATACAACACATGTTTATTAAAGTTCACTTACAGCATCGGTCTGCAGGACATTACAGTTTCTAACAGCTACTAATACTGAATGGCGTAGGTAATATGAATCGCATATTAGGCAGAGCAACTACTACCAAGCACTACATCTTTCCTTGTGGAAACAAAATAAAACGTAGATACGTGGGAACATGGTGGCTAAACAATATAGGAACCGGAACGTTAATAATGCATATGAGGAAGTATAGATAGTTACACAAAATTACCGTATCTACTGGGTGGCCTGCTAACCTGTCCAGCACATGTGCGGTACAAATCCGCTTCTTCCTTCACCGGAGAAGTTACTAGTGAGGGAACTGGGGATGTGACCGGGGAGCGGAGGTGTTGAGATAGATGAGCTAGGCCCCAAACGCCGCGTGGAGGCCGGGGGGGAACGGTCTCTGATAGTGGAACAGCAGGTCCGGTAGTGGAAGGGTATACAAACGCGAAACATCTGGATGTGGAGTCGCAGGACGAGGTTCCTTCACTGGAAAGAGATGTTAACAGTTGCTTCTGTAAATGGCTCCGTCCGTGTCAACCAGGTAGGAGCGTGTTTCTTTGGCAGGGCTGAGGATGTGACACAGATGGCCATAGCCCTTGTTGGTCTGGAGGCGAACCACCTGTCCATTGGTGAGAGGTTTAAGTGGCTTACTGGATTTGCCGAAAAAACATTTTTGTGTATCGCTTTCGAATTATAGTTGTTGCTGGACCGCAGAGGGAGAATGAACTTGTGGCTGCAAAATCTGCTGGGACACAGGCAGAGAAGCACGGGTTTGGCGAGACATCAGTCACTGGGCTGGGTACCCAGTATGGGATTCCTTGCAATGTTCCGTCATGTTTGTACTTGGTCATACCAGGCCAGTAAAACATACTTTGTGCCCGTTGTATGTACTTCAACGCCTGGGTGGCCCCTGTGGATGGCGTCGAAGTACTTGTTCCGGAGTACAGCTGGGACAACTGCCTTGTGGCCCTTGACTATAATCTCGTCCTGTAACACCAGTTCGTCGCGAACCAGGAAGTATGGGCGGATTGCGAGCGGGGTGTTGTGTTATTTATCCGGCCAGCCACGCTGCAATTGTAAAGTCTCATCAGCAGCCGTGTGCTCTGCCAGGCTGCTTAAGCAATCAGTAGGAACATACGATATCTTCATTACTGAGAACTGGTCCTGTTCAGAGAGCTGGTTTTGAGCGGGGTCCTTGAGAGCGTATCAGCTATGTGCATGTCCTTGCCTTTTTTATAGACAATGTTTAAATCAAACCGCTGCAGCTGCATCATCATCCGTTGTAAACGGGCCGGTGCAGCGTGAATGGGTTTATTCAAAATAGTGATCAGCGGCTGGTGGTCTGTCTATAGTCACAGACTTTCTAAAAATAAATTCCTTGAATTTTGTGCAGGCGAAAACCACTGCTAGCATTTTTGTTTTTCAATCTGGGCGTAACGTTGTTCAGTGTCAGTGTGCGAGAGGCATAAGAAAAAGATTTGCACTCGCCATCGGTAGTGGTCTGCAGACAAGCAGCGCCAAGTCCGTACTGAGACGCATTGTGAGCGTTACAGGTAACTCCAAAGCAAAGTATGCGAGTGTAGGTGCGCTAGCCAGCTGCAACTTGAGGGTATCAAAAGCTCTTTGGTGTTGCGGATACCAGGACCATGCAGCGTCTTTGTGTGTCAGTTCCCGCAGGGGGGCAGATATGTCGCTGAGGTTGGGAATACATCTCCCCAGGTAGTTGACCAATCCAAGGAACCTTTGTAGACTTGCACGTCAGTAAGAACCGGCATCTTGTTGACAGTTGCAGTTTTTGATGGGTCTGGTTTGAGACAATCACTTGTGAAGACATGTCTGACGTAGGTAACTTCCGGGACTCAAAACTTGCACTTCAGGGGATTGAGTTTGAGCTGAATGTCTTTGGCACGATCCAGTACTTTCTTCAGATTAGCATCATGTTCAGCCAAGTCGCGCCCGTAGACGAGAATATCATCAGCAATGATGGCGCATGGATACTCAGCAAACAATTGTTCCATCACGCGCTGGAAATCTTCGCTGGCAGAGTTGATGCCAAAGGGCATTCTCAGGAATTTGTAGCGGCCGAAGGGGATGCCGAACGTAATAAGGTAGGACGAGTCTGGGTCCAACGGAATCTGCCAAAACTAGCTTTTGGCATCCAGAACGGAGAACGCTGGTGCGTTGCCTATTTGAGCAGCAACTTCCTCTACTGTTCGCATAGGGTAGGGCGGGCGTTTGATAGCAGCGTTGAGATCTCTGGGATTTATGCAGATACGGATCTCCTCCTTGTTTTTCTTTGTTGCGACCACCATGGTGGAAACCCAGTCAGATGGGTCAGTAACTTCAACAATGACATCCATGGAGATCATCCGCTTGAATTCATTGTCTCCTCTGTCACGCATGGCATGCGGAACACTATGTGGTGCTCGAACCAGAAGAGTGACGTTGAGATCAATGGCAATGTGGTACTTGAGGGGCAATTTGCCAAGCTCGCCGTTAAATAGTTCTCTGTATTGAGAGAGTATTTGCTGAGTGGGGTCCTCAGCGAGAAAGAGTTGATGGACAGCGCGGCCAAAGTATACTAGGCCTAGATCGTGGCATGCATTGATACCGAGCAGAGTCTCAGAATCCCCCTTGACGATATAAAACTTTAGGGTATGAGGCTGCGATGGTGCATTTTAAATTAGTCTGTCCAAGCGGGTGTAGAACATATCCCCCGTAGGCCCGAAGCGTGACCGAGGCCAGAGATATGTGAACGCTGGCCAGAGATCACAGACATAGAGTGAGAAGATGATATCTCAGCAATCCAACAGGCTTCCTCGGCTTGATTAAGGTCAGGTCAGTGTTACGGTGCAATTCATCTCTGAACTTGTTGTTAAGCATATCTCCAACAATCTTGTTAAGAATGAGTTCATCGCACAAGTCATGAAATTGGCAGAGTGCAGCCATGTGTTTCAAGTCACTAATAAAACATTCTATCGGCTCATCAATCTGTTGCATACGAGCATAAAACTTGGTACGTTCGATAATGTAGTTCGAGGGGAGGTCACACAACTGTCTGAATTTTGCAAGTAGGACAGCAGGGTCATCAATCGTCTCTGCAGGCATTTGGATCTGTCCATTCGCATCTAAAACAGCAGGCTCAAATGTGAAACTGTCTGCATATATCATTGCCTCTGGGCCAGCTAGGTTAAGTAACACAGAAGCACAGACGTACATCTGGAGGATCGTTGCGATGAACGATTCGTACTTAGTGAGTCGTGGCACTCGAAAAGGTGCCAGCGTTCAGCAATGTCAGAGTCAAAGATCAGAGGACCAAGGAGGACACAAACAATCTTCCTGATATAGTAGTGGCCAGAGGATCTGGGGTGACAGAGGAACTGAAGGAACTCCACATTAGGCAGGAAATGGTGTTGGTTAGACTGATGGGACTGAAGGCTGATAAATCCCCAGGGCCTGATGGTCTGCATCCCAGGGTACTTAAGGAAGTGGCTCTTGAAATCGTGGATGCATTGGTGATAATTTTCCAATGTTCTATAGACTCAGGATCAGTTCCTGTGGATTAGAGGGTAGCTAATGTTATCCCACTTTTTAAGAAAGGCGGGAGATAGAAAACGGGCAATTATAGACCAGTTAACCTGACATCGGTGGTGGGGAAGATGCTGGAGTCAATTATAAAAGATGAGATAGCCGCACATTTGGATAGCAGTAACAGGATCGGTCCGAGTCAGCATGGATTTATGAAGGCTTGATTAATGCTTGATTAATCTTCTGGAATTTTTTGAAGATGTAACTAGGAAAATGGACAAGGGAGAGCCAGTGGATGTAGTGTACCTGGACTTTCAGAAAGCATTTGATAAGGTCCCACATAGGAGATTAGTGGGCAAAATTATGGCACATGGTATTGGGGGTAAAGTGCTGACATGGATAGAGAAGTGGTTAGTGGTTGGCAGACAGGAAACAAAGAGTAGGGATTAACGGGTCCCTTTCAGAATGGCAGGCAGTGACTAGTGGGGTACCGCAAGGCTCGGTGCTGGGACCGCAGCTATTTACAATATACATCAATGATTTGGATGAAGGGATTCAAAGTAACATTAGCAAATTTGCAGATGACACAAAGCTGCGTGGCAGTGTGAACTGTGAGGAGGATGCTATGAGAATAAGCTCATCAGCGCCTCTACTTCCTGAGAAGATTACGGAGAGTCGGATTGTCAAGGAAGACTCTCTCTAACTTCTACAGGTGCACAGTCGAGAGCACGCTGACCGGTTGCATCGTGGCTTGGTTCGGCAATTTGAGCGCCTTGGAGAGGAAAAGACTACAAAAAGTAGTAAACACTGCCCAGTCCATCATCGGCTCTGACCTTCCTTCCATCGAGGGGATTTATCGCAGTCGCTGCCTCAAAAAGGCTGGCAGTATCATCAAAGACCCACACCATCCTGGCCACACACTCATCTCCCTGCTACCTTCAGGTAGAAGGTACAGGAGCCTGAAGACTGCAACAACCAGGTTCAGGAATAGCTACTTCCCCTCAGCCATCAGGCTATTAAACCTGGCTCGGACAAAACTCTGATTATTAGCAACCACTTTCTGTTATTTGCACTACCAGTTTATTCATGTGTGTATATATTTATATCACGGTATATGGACACATTTATCTATTTTGTAGTAAATGCCTACTATTTTCTGTGTGCTTAAGCAAAGCAAGAATTTCATTGTCCTATACAGGGACACATGACAATAAACTCACTTGAACTTGAATGCAGGGTGACTTGGACAGGTTGGGGGAGTGGGCAGATAAAGTTTAATGCGGATAAATGTGAGGTTATCCACTTTGGTAGCAAAAACAGGAAGGCAGATTACTATCTAAATGGCGTCAAGTTGGGAAAAGGGGAGTACAACGGGATCTGGGGGTCCTTGTACATCAGTCTATGAAAGTAAACATGCAGGTACAGCAGGCAGTGAAAAAAGCGAATGGCATGTTTGCCTTAATAATAAGAGGAATCAAATATAGGAGCAAAGAGGTATTTCTGCAGTTGTAGAGAGCCCTACTGAGAGCACACCTGGAGTATTGTGTGCAGTTTCGGTCCACTAATTGGAGGAAGGACATTCTTGTTATTGAGGGAGTGCAGTGTAGGTTTACAAGGTTAATTCCCGGGATGGCGGGACTGTCATATGCTGAGAGAATGGAGCAGTTGGGCTTGTACACCCTGGAGTTTAGAAGAATGAGAGGTGATCACATTGAAACATATAAGATTGTTAAGGGCTTGGACACGCTAGAGGCAGGAAACATGTTCCCGATGTTGGGGGTCCAGAACCAGGGGCCACAATTTAAGAATAAGGAGTAAGCCATTTAGAACGTAGACGAGGAAACTTTTTCTCACAGAGAGTGGTGAGTCTGGAATTCTCTGCCTCAGAGGGCAGTGGAGGCAGGTTCTCTGGATGCTTTCAAGAGAGAGCTAGATAGGGCTCTTAAAGATAGCGGAGTCAGGGGATAAGGGGAGGGGGCAGGAACGGGGTACTGATTGGGGATGATCAGCCATGATCACATTGAATGGCGGTGCTGGCTCGAAGGGCCAAATGGCCTACTCCTGCACCTATTGTCTATTGACTAGGACGGCGAGACGAGTTTGCCATAATACAGATAAGTGGCACATAAAACAAATATAAAAAAAACAAAACCCGATAAACGTGAATGTAGTAGGTAAGACATTATATAATGAGTCGAGTCGAACACACATCAAGATAAAACACATGTTTATTAAAGTTCACTTACAGCATTGGTCATTACAGGACATTACAGTTCCTAGCATACTGAATGGCGTAGGCAAGCTCTTAGTAATATGAATCGCATATTAGGTGGAGCAACTACTAACAAGCACTACAATTAGTAGGAAATAACCAATCAACACTTTTATCTGTTGTGGTAATTGCCTCACCAACCTCCTCTGGCAGCCTCATTGACACCATCTCCTGTGGCTCCACACGTAGATGACCACAAAAGCTCCCTCACCAATGACCCACAAACCTTCCACCTGAAACCAATGTCAAAAACCTTTTATATCCAAGATTATTATACCCACACTATGAATGATTAATCCCTCTGATTGGACTGTGTTTACCCTCAATTTCACTAAATTGACATATCAGAACATAATGGTCAAACAAAATGTGTAGGAAGGAACAGCAGATGCTGGTTGATACCAAAGTTAGACACAAAGTGCTGGAGTAACTCAGCAGGTCAGGCAGCGTCTCTGGGAAAAGCAATAGGTGATGTTTCAGGTCGGAACACTTCTTCAGTCTGAGTCTGTATCTCTAAACTAAACTAGCGGTATGAAAGAAGGGTCCTGACCCGCAACGTCACCTATTCTTTGTCTCCAGAGACACTGCCTGGCCCACTGAGTTACTCCAACACTTTGTGTCCATCAATACTCAAACACATGGGAATGAGTAAATGCAGAAACAAGGAACTGCAGATGCTGGTTTATGCCAAAGATAGACTTAGAGTGCTGGTGGAACTCAGCGGGTCATGCAGCATCTCTGGAGAGAAAGGAGTCTTTTCTCATCTCCATCTCTTCATCCCCGCCCCCACACCCGCTCCCCTCACCTCCCACCCCCAACTTTCAGTTTGAAGAAGGGCCCCGACTCGAAACGTCACCCATCATTTTTCTCCAGAGATGCTGCCTGACCCGCTGAGTTCCTCCAGCACTTTGGGTCTATCTTCAGAATGAGTAAACCTCCCGAACTTCATGCTTCCCATTGATGAAGAAAAACAATTGACACAAATATGAGGCTTGTTGTTCAGTGCCTTGAATGCAAAGTGTTTTTAGTGAGTTTCAACGCTGATACAGTTTCTCCATGATCATCTTTTGAAGGAAGTCGCCTTAGTCTGAGATCGGGTTATTCAGCAGGATCGTCCTGAAAAACAAAAACACAAAATAAATTTATCTCCACTCTGCCATCAGTGAGTTAGGACAAAATACAAGCTGAAAATAACACATGGCTATCGGGGGTAGCTACCTCACAGCGCCAGAGACCCGGGTTTGATCCTGACGTTGGGTGCTGTTTGTATGGAGTATGTACATTCTCCCGGTGACCTGCATGGGTTTTCTCCGTGATCTCCGGTTTCCTCCCCCATCGGAAAGACATACAGATTTGTAGGCTAATTGTCCCTCTGTAAAATTTCCCCTAGTGTGCAGGGAGTGGATGAGAAAGTGGGATAACATGGAACTGGTGTTCTTGAAGGTAACATGGAACTAGGAGGTGGCATGGTGGTGCTGAGGTAGAGTCGCTGCCTTATGGCACCAGGGACCCGGGTTCGATGTTGTCTACGGGTGCTGTCTGTACGGAGTTTGTACGTTCTCCCCGTGATCTGCATGGGATTTCCTCCGCGACCTCCGGTTTCCTCCCACAGTCCAAAGACGTACAGGTTTGTATATTAATTAGCTTCGGTATCATTGTAAATTGTCCCTAGTGTGTGTAGGATAGTGTTAGTGTGTGGGGATGCTGGTCCGCGCGTACTCAATCTTGTTTCCGCGCTGTATCTCTAAACTAAACTAAACCATTCATTTTAAAGCTTTGGTAAATAAATGTAGTTATTTGCAGGTGCAACACATCACAGACATGTACATTCACAGCCGGAGAGAGTGAGTGGATCAGGTTAAGGGGCTGAATTGCCTTACTTAGCATGTTCAATATAGTTGTCTGGTACTTCTGATATTCGTTGAAGTTCTTCTGGACAATGGAGGCAATATTGGACAGATTCATGGTATGACACTTTCGCTGTGAGGTGCTGTAATAAAAAGGTGAACCGTAGTATTATTCATGAAAACATTGAGATTAAGAAACCCCAAATACCATGAAACATTATGCTCCCGACTAATTAACTGCATGTGCAGGAAAGAGCTGCAGATGCTGGCTTATACCGAAGATAGACACAAAATGATGGAGTATATCAGCAGGACAGGCAGCATCTCTGGAGACAAGGAACAGGTGACGTTTCAGGTTAAGACCCTTCTTCAGACGACGAATGAGAAAGTCCAGGACATTTCAGTTCTTTGTGCATTCGCACCTTCATGGAATTCGGATCATATTTTCAATGCCAGAATACATATGTCCATGCCAGATTGTCTCTGGTATGGGAAGGCAGTTCACCAGGATGATGGGTCTAAGTAGCTATTCCTGCTCCTACTTTAGCCTGTCAAGATGCAACACGGAAACAGGCCCTTCCTCTACCGAGTCTGTGCCGGCCAGTGATCCCCACACCAGCACTGTCCTACACACACTAGGCACAACTTGTAATTTTACCAAAGCCAATTAACCTACAAACCTGTACGTCTTTGGAGTGTGGTTGGAAACTGGAGCACCCGGAGAAACGTATACTCCACACAAACAGTGGTATTCTCAGCCATCTCCCTCACCTTAAAGCTGTGCTCACTTGTATTTGACATAAGGTTATGTCCCCCAGTCTATGAGAAAAATATGCCCTCTAGTATTTAACACACTGTTGTGCTATTCAGCGATCCCCGCAAATTAACACTACCCTACACACACTGGGGACAATTTTTACATATGTATACATTTATACCTAACCAATTAACCATATAACCATATAACAATTACAGCACGGAAACAGGCCATCTCGACCCCTCTAGTCCGTGCCGAACACATAATCTCCCCTAGTCCCATATACCTGCGCTCAGACCATAACCCTCCATTCCTTTCCCATCCATATAACTATCCAATTTATTTTTAAATGATAAAAACGAACCTGCCTCCACCACCTTCACTGGAAGCTCATTCTTTTTTTTTTTTTTTAAACTTAACCAGAACAACAACAACAACCACAAACAAAGATCCTATGGAGGATCTGGGACCACAACCTGCACCTGAATGTTGCAAACCTACAAATCTGTACGTCTTTGAAGGGTGGGAGGAAACCGGAGCACCCGGAGAAAACCCACGCGATCGCAGGGAGAACGTACAAACCCGGCGGTGAGGCAGCAACTCTACCGCTGTGCCACCCTGACTTTGTTGTGCTGTCGTGGGATAATATCGAACTGAGGGATATAGTTATGAGATAAGAATGCAGGCATCTAAAACTGAAGTTACTGAGCCATGCAAAGCAAGGACCATAGATACATGGAGCATGGAAGCAGGCCCTTCGGCCCAACTTGTCCATGACATCCAAGATGCCCTATCTACGCTAATCCCTGTTGCCCGTGTTTGGCCCATTTCCCTCCACCACATTCAATTATAAGAAGGGTCTCAACCCCAAATGTCACCCTATCCATTTTCTCCAGAGTTGCTGACCCGCTGAGTTGCACCAGCACTTTGTGTCTTTTTTTGGTCAAAGTACCTGTTGGATTGCATGTCCTCAGCAAGAGTGAGTCGTCTTGACATGCTGGAATAAAACACAGAGGAATCAAAACCGGATGGCATAGCATTACTCAGCCAATGTACTTTGTATATTGGCTGGCTAAAATAATAAAAATAATACAAACTGTAAATTTGCATAAACAAGATGAAAGAAAATTAGCAGCAATAGTTTCACAAATAAGAATCGGTGATATATAAAAATTGGATATGTAAACTAAAATAAGGTAGTAATTAGCAGTTGAACATCTACAAACAGTTGAACAGTGAAAATATTTAAAGGAATATGAGCTAAGGAAATGTCACAGAGGTTTGTCCACATCTGTACCCAAGGTTGGCACAGTTTGGGTCGTCTTTCATATCCTGGTTTGTGTCTTCAGGTTTAGGTTTAGGTGTATTATTGTCATGTCAAAAGTGATATGAGCAGAATTAGGCCGCTGTCAGAATTAGGGTGGTGTGGGTCTCTGACGATGCTGACTACCTTTTTGAGGCAGCGACTCCTGTAGATCCCTTCGATGGTGGGGAGGTCAGAACCAGTGATGGACTGGGCAGTGTTCACAACGTTTTGCTGTCTTCTAACTAGTCAATATGCTCTATACTGTACACATGTAGAAGTTCAAGAGAATCCGGAAGTGGCGGCGCTGGTGAACGGTTGCGGCTCGCCCGCAGTCCGTTTGTTTTTGCTTTTTTGTGTTGTTTTTTTTCGTTTTGTCTAGCTGAGTTTTTGTTTTTTTAGGTTGTGTTTATGTGGGGGGGGAGGTGGGGGGTTGAAACGGGGCTTGCTGTCTCTCCCTTCGGGGTAATGCGACTTTTTTGTCATGTCCCCCTTCTCTGCCTCCGTCTGCGCTAAGGCCTAATGGCGGAGCTGGCGACCTCGAGGCTCCAGAGGCAGCCTGTCGGGACTCACCCTGGGCTCGCTCCCGTGAGGGCGGCCCGGCATGGTGCTGAGACGCTCCCGTGTGGGCGGCCCAGCCCGAGGGAAACGGCGCTCCCGTGAGGGCGGCCCAGCCCGAGGGAAACGGCGCTCCCTTCGAGGCGGCCCAACTCGAGGGTGGAACGGCGCTCCCGTCGGGGCAGCCCAGCCCGAGGGAAACGGCGCTCCCGTGGGGGCAGCCCAGCTCGAGGGTGGAACGGCGCTCCCGTGAGGGCGGCCCAGCCCGAGGGAAATGGCGCTCCCGTGAGGGCGGCCCAGCCCGAGGGTAACGGCGCTCCCGTCAGGTTGGCCCAGCTCGAGGGTGGAACGGCGCTCCCGTCGGGGCGGCCCGGCTCGAGGGTAACAGCGCTCCCGTCGGGGCGGCCCGGCTCGAGGGTAACGGCGCTCCCGTGAGGGCGGCCTGGCGCAGGGCTGAGACGCTCACGTGAGGGCGACCCGGCTCGGGGCTGGAACGGTGCTCCGGTGGCTGAGACGGCGTTCTGGCGGCGGCGGCCTGAGTCCGGGGTTCAGCCGCGGGCCAGTGGACGACGTCGTCAACAGCTGTGTCCGCTGGACTGGAGGGCGGCAGCTTCGACCACCCCGGGCCGCGGTGTTTGAACCGGCCCGTTCGCGGAGCTTGGTGAGCCGCGGGACTGATTTACCATCGCCCAGTGGGGTATCGCCTCAGCGCAGAGGGAGAAGAGGAGGGAAGATTTAAGATTTTTTGCCTCCATCACAGTGAGGAGGTGCTTGGTGGACTCACTGTGGTGGATGTTAATTTGTGTTTACTGTCTGTTCTGTTGTCTATTATTGTATTATTGTATGTATGACTGCAGGCATGAAATTTCGTTCAGACTGAAAGGTCTGAATGACAATAAAGGAAATTCAATTCAATTTAATTCAATCCTCTCTGACATACATAATCTGCAAAATCTTCTCAGGAAGTAGAGGCGTTGATGTGCTTCATTTATAATTGCATCAGTGTGCAGGGTCCAGGAAAGATCTTCAGAAATATGCACCGCCTGAAATTTGAAGTTTTAGACTCTCCACCATTGCCCGGTTGATATAAACAAGATTATGGATCCTCATCCTTCCTCTTCCAAAGTCCACAATCAGTTCAATGGTCTTACTGACATTGAGAGCCAGGTTGTTGTGCTGACACCATTTGGTCAATCACTAGACCTACTCAACCCTATAGCTCAGACCCTCGAGTCCTGGCAACATCCTTGTAAACCCTCGCTGTACCATTTTTAGATTGACAACATCTCTCCTATAACACCTTGCCCAGAACTGAACACAATACTCTAAATGCAGTCTCACTCAACGTCTTATATAACTGCAACATGACCTCCCAACTTGTATGCTCAATACTCTGACTAATGAAGGCCATTGAGCCCAAAGCACTTTGTGTCTTTTTTTGGTCAAAGTACCTTTTTTTTGTTTGCTTGTCCTGTCTTTGAGCGCGTTGTGTAGAGAAAAAGCTAGAATAAAACACAGAGGAATCAAAACTAGATGGCATAGCATTATTCGCCGAATGTACTTGGTATATTGGCTGGCTAAATAATAAAAATAATACAAACTGTAAATTTGCATAAACAAGATGATAGAAAATTAGCTGCAGTAGTTTCACAAATAAGCAGTAATACATAATAATTGGATACGTAAAATAAAATGCAGTGATAATTAACAGATGAACTTCTAAAAATAGTTGAACAGTGAAAATATTTAAAGAAATATTTGGGCTGTCACGGTGGCGCAGCGGTAGAGTTGCTGACTTACAGCGAATGCAGCGCCGGAGACCCGGGTTCGATCCCAACTATGGGTACTGTCTGTATGGAGTTTGCACGTTCTCCCCGTGACCTGCGTGGGTTTTCTCCGAGATCTTTGGTTTCCTCCCACACTCCAAAGACGTACAGGTTTGTTGGTTAAATGGTTTGGTAAATGTAAAAAAAATTGTCCCTAGTGGGTGTAGGATAGTGTTAATGTGCAGGGATCGCTGGTCCATGCGGACCCGGTGGGCTGAATGGCCAGCTTCCGCACTGAATCTCTAACACTAAAACTAAATAGAATATGAGCTAAGGAAATAAATCACAGAGGTTTGTACACATCTGGCATCTATTTTAGAAGTTTATTTCCAAGGTTGGCACAGTTTGGGTCGTCTTTCATATCCTGGTTTGTGTCTTCAGGTTTAGGGTTATTATTATCATGTCAAATGTGATATGAGCAGAATTAGGCCATTCGGCCCATTAAGTTTACTCCGCATGTATACCGAGGTAGTCAAGAGTCTAGAGTGTTTTATTGTCATGTGTTCCAGGTAGACCAATGAGTCTCACTTGCAGCAGCACAACAGAATATGTAAACACAGTACACTAAACAATATAATAAACGAGAGAAAAAAGTTCAGTGTGTGTATACACATACTCACAAATACACAAACACACACATATTAAAATATACACACACACGCACAAAAAAAACAAACAATAATAGTGCAATAATAACAATAATAGTCTATGTAGATCACAGCACCCGGAGAAACCCACGCATTCATGGGGAAAACATACAAACTCCACACAGACAGTGGTATTCCCAGCCATCTCCCTCATCTTAAATCTGTGCTCACTTGTATTTGACTTAAGGTTATGTCCTCCAGTATTTGACACACTGTTGTGTTATTCAGCGATCCCCGCACATTAACACTACCCTACACACATTGGGGACAATTTTTACATCAAGAGTTCAAGATCAAGAGAGTTTATTGTCATGTGTCCCTGATAGGACAATGAAATTCTTGCTTTGTTTCAGCACAACAGAACATAATAGGCATTGACTACAAAACACATGAATAAATAAACTGATAAAGTGCAAATAATAGATAATAGGTTGTTAATGTTCAGAGTTTTGTCCGAGCCAGGTTTAATAATTATTGAATGCAACATCTCCAAGTTTGCAGATGACACGAAGCTGGGGGGCAGTGTTAGCTGTGTGGAGGATGCTAGGAGGCTGCAAGGTGACTTGGATAGGCTAGGTGAGTGGGCAAATGCATGGCAGATGCAGTATAATGTGGATAAATGTGAGGTTATCCACTTTGGTGGCAAAAACAGCAAAGTAGACTGGCGGCAGCAGCAGCAGCGGAGACCTGACTCGGCCCCGAAGCTGTGGCGGCGGCAGCAGCAGCAGCGGCGGAGACCCGACTCGGCCCTGGAGTTGTGGCGGAGGCAGCAGCAGCAGCGGAGACCCGGCTCGGCACCGAAGCTGTAGCGGCGGCAGCAGCAGCAGCGGAGACCCGGCTCGGCACCGAAGCTGTGGCGGTGGCAGCAGCAGCAGCGGCGGAGACCCGACTCGGCCCTGGAGTTGTGGCGGAGGCAGCAACCATCCGCGGAGTTTGAACCGTCGCCTCGGCGCAGAGGGAGAACAAAGAGGGAAGAGACAGAGACTTTAAGATTTTGCCTTCCACCACAGTGAGGAGGTGTTTGGTGAACTCACTGTGGTGGATGTTAAATTTGTGTTGATTGTGTGTTTTTGCCATTGTTTAAATTATATGTATGACTGCAGGGAAACAAAATTTCGTTCAGACCGAAAGGTCTGAATGACAATAAAACAAATCTAAAAAATCTTAACTGAATGGTGGCCGATTAGGAAAGGGGGAGCTGCAACGAGACCTGGGTGTCATGGTACACCAGTCATTAAAAGTAGGCATGCAGGAAGAAAGACTGGATAGACTCGGTTTGTACTCGTTAGAATTTAGAAGATTGAGGGGGGATCTTATAGAAACTTACAAAATTCTTAAGGGGTTGGACAGGCTAGATGCAGGAAGATTGTTCCCGATGTTGGGGAAGTTCAGAACAAGGGGTCACAATTTAAGGATAAGGGGGAAATCTTTTAGGACCGAGATGAGCAAAACATTTTTCACACAGAGAGTGGTGAATCTCTGGAATACTCTGCCACAGAAGGTAATTGAGGCCAGTTCATTGGCTATATTTAAGAGGGAGTTAGATGTGGCTCTTGTGGCTAAAGGGATCAGGGGGTATGGAGAGAAGGCAGGTACAGGATACTGAGTTGGATGATCAGCCATGATCATATTGAATGGCAGTGCAGGCTCGAAGGGCCGAATGGCCTACTCCTGCACCTATTTTCTATGTTTCTATGTTAATAGCCTGATGGCTGTGGGGAAGTAGCTATTCCTGAGCCTGGTTGTTGCAGTCTTCAGGCTCCTGTACCTTCTACCTGAAGGTAGCAGGGAGATGAGTGTGTGGCCAGGATGGTGTGGGTCTTTGATGATACTGCCAGCCTTTTTGAGGCAGCGACTGCGATAAATCCCCTCGATGAAAGGAAGGTCAGAGCCGATGATGGACTGGGCAGTGTTTACTACTTTTTGTAGTCTCTTCCTCTCCAGGGCGCTTAAGTTGCCAAACCAAGCCACAATGCAACCGGTCAGCATGCTCTCTACTGTGCACCTGTAGAAGTTAGAGAGAGTCCTCCTTGACAAACTGACTCTTCGTAATCTTCTCAGGAAGTAGAGGCGCTGATGAGCTTTCTTGATGATTGCATTAGTGTTCTCGGACCAGAGATGTGCACGCCCAGGAATTTGAAGCTCTTGACCCTTTCAACCATCGACCCGTTGATATAAACGGGACTGTGGGTCCCCATCCTACTCCTTCCAAAGTCCACAATCAGTTCCTTGGTTTTGCTGGTGTTGAGGGACAGGTTATTGTGCTGGTACCATATGGACAGTCGCTCGATCTCTCTTCTATACTCTGACTCATCCCTATCAGTGATACGTCCCATAACAGTGGTGTCGTCAGCGAACTTGATGATGTAGTTCGCACTATGACCGGCTACGCAGTCATGAGTATAGAGTGAGTACAGCAGGGGGCTGAGCACGCTGCCTTGAGGTGCTCCTGTGCTGATTGTTATCGAGGCTGACACATTTCCACCAATGCGAACAGACTGTGGTCTGTGGATAAGGAAGTCAAGGATCCAATTGCAGAGGGATGCACAGATACCCAGTTCTGCGAGTTTGGTAACCAGCATGGAGGGGAGGACATATGTATACATTTATACCTAGTTAATTAACTTCCAAATCTGTACGTCTTTGAAGGCTGGGAGGAAACCGGAGCACCCAGAGAAAACCCACGCGATCGCAGGGAGAACGTAGAAACTCCATGCAGACAGCACCCGTAGTCAGGATTGAACCTGGGTCACTGGCGCTGTGAGGCAGCAACTCTGCGACTGTGCCACCCTGACTTTGCTGTGCTGTCATGGGATAATATCGAACTGAGGGATACTAAATAGAGACATCTAAAACTGAAGTTACTGAGCCAAGCAAAGCAAGGGCCATAGATACATGGAGCATGGAAGCAGGCCCTTCGGCCCAACTTGTCCATGACATCCAAGATGCCCTATCTACGCTAATCCCAGTTGCCCGTGTTTGGCCCATTTCCCTCCACCACATTCAATTATAAGAATGGTCTCAACCCCAAATGTCACCCTATCCATTTTCTCCAGAGTTGCTGACCCGCTGAGTTGCTCCAGCACTTTGTGTCTTTTTTTGGTCAAAGTACCTGTTGGATTGCATGTCCTCAGCAAGAGTGAGTCGTCTTGACATGCTGGAATAAAACACAGAGGAATCAAAACCGGATGGCATAGCATTACTCAGCCAATGTACTTTGTATATTGGCTGGCTAAAATAATAAAAATAATACAAACTGTAAATTTGCATAAACAAGATGAAAGAAAATTAGCAGCAATAGTTTCACAAATAAGAATCGGTGATATATAAAAATTGGATATGTAAACTAAAATAAGGTAGTAATTAGCAGTTGAACATCTACAAACAGTTGAACAGTGAAAATATTTAAAGGAATATGAGCTAAGGAAATGTCACAGAGGTTTGTCCACATCTGTACCCAAGGTTGGCACAGTTTGGGTCGTCTTTCATATCCTGGTTTGTGTCTTCAGGTTTAGGTTTAGGTGTATTATTGTCATGTCAAAAGTGATATGAGCAGAATTAGGCCGCTGTCAGAATTAGGGTGGTGTGGGTCTCTGACGATGCTGACTACCTTTTTGAGGCAGCGACTCCTGTAGATCCCTTCGATGGTGGGGAGGTCAGAACCAGTGATGGACTGGGCAGTGTTCACAATGTTTTGCTGTCTTCTAACTAGTCAATATGCTCTATACTGTACACATGTAGAAGTTCAAGAGAATCCTCTCTGACACAGAATCTGCAAAATCTTCTGAATGACAATAAAGGAAATTCAATTCAATTCAGTTCAATCCTTTCTGACATACAGAATCTGCAAAATCTTCTCAGGAAGTAGAGGCGTTGATGTGCTTCATTTACAATTGCATCAGTGTGCAGGGTCCAGGAAAGATCTTCAGAAATTTACACCCCATGAAATTTGAAGTTTTAGACTCTCCACCATTGCCCTGTTGATATAAACAAGATTATGGATCCTCATCCTTCCTCTTCCAAAGTCCACAATCAGTTCAATGGTCTTACTGACATTGAGAGCCAGGTTGTTGTGCTGACACCATTTGGTCAATCGCTAGACCTACTCAACCCTATAGCTCAGACCCTCGAGTCCTGGCAACATCCTTGTAAACCCTTGCTGCACCATTTTTAGATTGACAACATCTCTCCTATAACACCTTGCCCAGAACTGAACACAATACTCTAAATGCAGTCTCACTCAACGTCTTATATAACTGCAACATGACCTCCCAACTTGTATGCTCAATACTCTGACTGATTAAGGCCATTGAGCCCAAAGCATTTTTGACCACCCTTTCTACCTTCGACTCCAAGGAACTATGTACCTGCACTCCTACATCCCTCTGCTCTACAACACTTCCCAGAGGCCTACCGTTCACCGTATAGTTTCTGCCCATGTTAGACTTCCCAAAATGCAACACCTCACATTTCTCTGTATTAAATTCCATCAACCATTCCTCAGCCCACCTGGGCAATCAATCAAGATCAAGAACATAGGTATAATGTGAAGGTGTGAGATATATTGTTTGTGCTCACAATCACTACTCAGAGACTAAATCGTGGAAACAAGAAATGCTTTATTTGCGAGTCTGCAGAATCGGGTGCCTCTCCAAGTTGAGACACCCCGAGCAAAGGAAAAACGTCTTGTTTTATACAATTCAGTATACAGTCTTTATTGATCGGACGCCTCCCCTTCTGACCCCTTCCAATCAGGGTACCGAGGTTCACAATCTTCCAACTCTCCCCTCCATGCGTCATCAATCATTCCCTCTCCTCCCACATCATACATCGCATGTACATTTAAATTAGGTTCTTTGTCATGAGGGGCGTAAAGTTAATATTCATTTCACTTATTAAGCATGCGCAGTATCTGTGCCCTAACCTAATTAATTGCCTTTGACCTAAAGAATAGCTTCTGTGTTGTCAGCTACATTCCTTACCTCATCTTGTTATTCTACAATGTTATCAACAGCTCTGAAGGTCTGACTGTTTGTTGGAATCACAAGGTTGGTGACTACAATGATTCGGCCTCTCACAATGATGGTGGTTTAATCATCTTATCCCTCACAAAGGGGAAAATATTTAATAGGAATCTTAGGGGTAATTTATTCACTCAAAGGGGGTGGTGGGTATATGAAACAAGCTGCCAGAGGAGGTTGTTGAGATGGGGACTATCACAACATTTAAGACACAGTTAGACAGGTACATGGATAGGACAGGTTTGGAGGGATATGGACCACATTTGCGCCAGGTGCATCGAGATGGGGCTCCTAAGAGACCGTATTAGGAACCTGGAGCAGCAGCTCGATGACCTCCGTCTGGTCAGGGAGAGCGAGGAAGTCATAGAGAGGAGTTACAGAGAGGTGGTCACTCCAGGGCCATAGGAGGCAGATAAGTGGGTCACGGTTAGGAGGGGCAAGGAGCAGAGGCAGGGACTAGAGAGTACCCCGGTGACTGTACACCTTGGCAATAAGTACTCCTGTTTGAGTACTGTTGGGGGGGACAGCCTACCTAGGGGTAGCAACAGCGGCCGGGCCTCCGGTACAGAGACCGGCCCTGTTGCTCAGAAGGGTAAGGAAAAGAAGAGGAGGGCAGTAGTAATAGGGGACTCTATAGTTAGGGGGTCAGATAGGCGATCTGTGGACGCAGTCTGGAAACCCGGATGGTAGTTTGCCTCCCTGGTGCCAGGGTCTGGGATGTGTCTGAACGTGTCCAAGATATCCTGAAATGGGAGGGAGAGGAGTCCGAGGTCATGGTACATATAGGTACCAATGACATAGGTAGAAAAAGAGAAGTCCTGAAAGGAGAATTTAGGGAGTTAGGAGGAGAGTTAAGGAGAAGGACCGCAAAGGTAACAATCTCAGGATTACTGCCTGTGCCACGCGACAGTGAGAGTAGGAATGGAGCGAGGTGGAGGATAAATGCGTGGCTGAAGGACTGGTGCAGAGGGTAGGGATTCAAGTTTCTGGATCATTGGGACCACTTTTGTGGAAGGTGTGACCTGTACAAAAAGGATGGGTTGCACTTGAACCCGAGGGGGACCAATATCCTGGCGGGGAGATTTGCAAGCGCTACTGGGGAGACTTTAAACTAGAACGGTTGGGGGGAGGGACTCAAATAGAGAAAGCTAGTAGACAGTGTGTGAGGCAGGAGGCAGAGAAGGGAAGCACTCAGACCCAACATGTAGGGGGGAAAGAAGAAAAAGATAATAAACAGAGAATAAGAGGTGGTGGGTTTCTTAAATGTGTGAGCAGAGAGACAGAGGGGTGTAAAATGAGGGTAGAAGCAATAGGTAGCAAGGTGAAAAGTAAAAGTGGCAGGCAGACAAATCCAGGGCAAAAATCAAAAAGGGCCACTTTTCAACATAATTGTATAAGGGGTAAGAGCGTTGTAAAAACAAGCCTGAAGGCTTTGTGTCTCAATGCAAGGAGCATTCGTAATAAGGTGGATGAGTTGAATGTGCAGATAGCTATTAATGATTATGATATAGTTGGGATCACGGAGACATGGCTCCAGGGTGACCAAGGCTGGGAGCTGAACATCCAGGGATATTCAATATTCAGGAGGGATAGACAGAAAGGAAAAGGAGGTGGGGTAGCGTTGCTGGTTAGAGAGGAGATTAACGCAATAGAAAGGAAGGACATTAGCTTGGAGGATGTGGAATCGATATGGGTAGAGCTGCGAAACACTAAGGGGCAGAAAACGCTAGTGGGAGTTGTGTACAGGCCACCTAACAGTAGTAGTGGAGTTGGGGATGGCATCAAACAGGAAATTAGAAATGCGTGCAACAAAGGTAAAACAGTTATAATGGGTGACTTCAATCTACATATAGATTGGGTGAATCAAATTGGCAGGGGTGCTGAGGAAGAGGATTTCTTGGAATGTATGCGGGATAGTTTTCTAAACCAACATGTAGAGGAACCAACGAGAGAGCAGGCTATTCTAGACTGGGTATTGAGTAATGAGGAAGGGTTAGTTAGCAGTCTTGTTGTGCGTGGCCCCTTGGGCAAGAGTGACCATAATATGGTTGAGTTCTTCATTAGGATGGAGAGTGACATTATTAATTCAGAAACAAGGGTCCTGAACTTAAAGAAAGGTAACTTTGAGGGTATGAGATGTGAATTGGCCAAGATAGACTGGCAATTGATTCTTAAAGGGTTGACGGTGGATATGCAATGGAAGGCATTTAAAGACTGCATGGATGAACTACAACAATTGTTCATCCCAGTTTGGCAAAAGAATAAATCAGGGAAGGTAGTGCATCCGTGGATAACAAGGGAAATCAGGGATAGTATCAAAACAAAAGATGAAGCGTACAAATTAGCCAGAAAAAGCAGCCTACCAGAGGACTGGGAGAAATTCAGAGTCCAGCAGAGGAGGACAAAGGGCTTAATTAGGAAAGGGAAAATAGATTATGAAAGTAAACTGGCAGGGAACATTAAAACTGACTGCAAAAGTTTTTATAGATATGTGAAGAGAAAAAGATTAGTAAAAAAAAATGTAGGTCCCTTACAGTCAGAAACACGTGAATTGATCATGGGGAACAAGGACATGGCAGACCAATTGAATAATTACTTTGGTTCTGTCTTCACTAAGGAAGACATAAATAATCTGCCGGAAATAGCAGGGGACCGCGGGTCAAATGAGATCTAGGAACTGAGTGAAATCCAGATTAGCCGGGAAGTGGTTAGGTAAATTGAATGGATTAAAGGCCGATAAATCCCCAGGGCCAGATAGGCTGCATCCCAGAGTACTTAGTAGCCCCAGAAATAGTGGATGCATTAATGATAATTTTTCAAAACTCTTTAGATTCTGGAATCCTGAGGATTGGAGGGTAGCTAATGTAACCTCACTTTTTAAAAAGGGAGGGGGAGAGAAAACTGGGAATTACAGACCAGTTAGTTTAACACCGGTAGTGGGGAAACTGCTAGTCAGTTATTAAAGATGGGATAGCAGCACATTTGGAAAGTGGTGAAATCATTGGACGAATCTTATAGAATATTTTGAGGATGTAACTAGTAGAGTAGATAAGGGAGAACCATGTGTTATATCTGGACTTTCAGAAGGCTTTCGACAAGGTCCTACATACGAAATTAGTGTACAAACTTAAAGCACATGGTATTGGGGGTTCAGTATTGATGTGGATAGAGAACTGGCTGACAGACAGGAAGCAAAGAGTAG
Source organism: Amblyraja radiata (assembly GCF_010909765.2). Lineage (NCBI taxonomy): Eukaryota > Metazoa > Chordata > Chondrichthyes > Rajiformes > Rajidae > Amblyraja > Amblyraja radiata. The sequence continues at coordinate 2,839,042 of NC_045969.1, forward strand.
GAGTAAACGGGTCCTTTTCAGAATGGCAGGCAGTGACTAGTAAGGTACCGCAGGGCTCAGTGCTGGGACCCCAGCTATTTACAATATATATTAATGATTTGGACGAGGGAATTGAATGCAACATCTCCAAGTTTGCGGATGACACGAAGCTGGGGGGCAGTGTTAGCTGTGAGGAGGATGCTAGGAGGCTGCAAGGTGACTTGGATAGGCTGGGTGAGTGGGCAAATGCATGGCAGATGCAGTATAATGTGGATAAATGTGAGGTTATCCACTTTGGTGGCAAAAACAGGAAAGTAGACTATTATCTAAATGGTGGCCGATTAGGAAAAGGGGAGATGCAACGAGACCTGGGTGTCATGGTACACCAGTCATTGAAAGTAGGCATGCAGGTGCAGCAGGCAGTGAAGAAAGCGAATGGTATGTTAGCATTCATAGCAAAAGGATTTGAGTATAGGAGCAGGGAGGTTCTACTGCAGTTGTACAGGGTCTTGGTGAGACCACACCTGGAGTATTGCGTACAGTTTTGGTCTCCAAATCTGAGGAAAGACATTCTTGCCATAGAGGGAGTACAGAGAAGGTTCACCAGACTGATTCCTGGGATGTCAGGACTTTCATATGAAGAAAGACTGGATAGACTCGGCTTGTACTCGCTAGAATTAGAAGATTGAGGGGGGATCTTATAGAAACTTACAAAATTCTTAAGGGGTTGGACAGGCTAGATGCAGGAAGATTGTTCCCGATGTTGGGGAAGTCCAGAACAAGGGGTCACAGTTAAAGGATAAGGGGGAAATCTTTTAGGACCGAGATGAGGAAAACATTTTTCACACAGAGAGTGGTGAATCTCTGGAATTCTCTGCCACAGAAGGTAGTTGAGGCCAGTTCATTGGCTATATTTAAGAGGGAGTTAGATGTGGCCCTTTGTACTCGCTAGAATCTAGAAGATCTAGAATCTAGGGGATGAGGGGGTATGGAGAGAAGGCAAGTACAGGATACTGAGTTGGATGATCAGCCATGATCATATTGAATGGCAGTGCAGGCTCGAAGGGCCGAATGGCCTACTCCTGCACCTATTTTCTATGTTTCTAAACCTGAGCAGATGGGGCTAGTGTAGCTGGGACATGTTGGCGGTGTGGGAAAGTTGGGCCGTAGGGCCTGTTTCCATGCTGTATCACTCGATGACACTATGACTATTCAGAAATAAAAATTAGTAGCAGTGCAATTGATAAAAGGCAGGTGAAGGTTTTCAAGGTTTACAAGGAATGACTACACTGATTAGAGTAGATGTGACATTTGAAGGAATGAGATCACAATACTAAATTTACTTAACTTGTGATCTGAGATCTGGACAGCAACCATGGGATTTAGGCTCAAATTTCTACACACGAAACAGGGAAATTAAATTCACGTCATCTGGAACAATAGCCCAAGATTTATGAAATCCAAGGTACACAAAATTGCTGGAGAAACTCAGCGGGTGCAGCAGCATCTATGGAGCGAAGGAAATAGGCGACGTTTCGGGCCAAAACCCTTCTTCAGACTCGATGAAATCCAGTCTGGTTCAAAGGCCCTGCGATTCCTTACACCACATGCACTGTAGTGCATCAAGTGATTTACCCTGCAATTCACCAAACCTCCCAGTGCCCCCTCCCCAAGTATTCAAAGCCAGCAAATGCTGGGTGTGCCAGTGAGATCCACATCTATGAATAAGATCTAACCTTGACTTGTTGATAAAAAGACAAAAGGTGTCGGAGTAACAGAGGGTCAGGCAGCATCTCTGAAGAACATGGATAGGTAATGTTTCTGGTCGGGATACTTCCTAGCGTAATTTCGTCAGAGAGTGATATAGCGTGGAAACAGGCCCTTCAGCTCAAATTGGCCACACCGACCAACATGTCCCAGCTACACTAATCACACCTGCCTGCGTCTGGTCCATATCCCTCCAAACCTGCCCTATGCATGTACCTGTCTAACTGTTTCTGAAATGTTAGGATTGTCCCAGCCTCAACAACCTCCTATGGCAGCTTGTTCCACACACCCACCGACCATTGTGTGAAAAAGTTATCCCTCAAATTCCTATTAAATCTTATCCTCTTCCCTTAAACCTATGCCTTCTGGTCTTCGATTCACCTACTCTGGGCAAGAGACTGCATCTACCCGATCTATTCCTCTCATGATTTTATACACCTCCTTAAGATCACCCCTCATCCTCCTGCGCTCCAAGGAATGGAGTCCTAGCCTACTCAACCCGTATATAGCTCGGACCCTCGAGTCCTGGCAATACCTTCATAAATCTGCTCTATACCCTTTCCAGCTTGACAAAATCTTTCCTTTAACATGGTGCCCTGAACTGAACACAATACTCCAAATGCGGCCTCACCAAAGTCTTATACAACTGCAACATGGCCTCCCAACTTCCATACTCAATACTCTGACTGATGAGAGCCAATGTGCCAAAAATTCTTCATCCACTGAGGTAATTTGGGAGAACCGTGCATGCTCATTATTTCCAAGTAATCTGTCTAGAAAGGACTGGATGATCAAAAACACTGCTTCTTAAACTGATGACTGGTTCACCCAAGGGTGAATGAAATTATTTTGGGGTGAATGAAACTAGAGGGGTGAATGACTTAATTTATTGAGATATTTATATATTTTCTTCTATACTTAAATAAGGTATTGCCATTAAAGTGGTTAATAAGCTCTTATTGGATTTAATGACAGTGGAGCTGGAAATTTGGTATGTTTTTTTCTCTCTACCTATAGTTTTCTAATTTCAAAGTAGCAAGATATTTCCCAAATTTACCTTCTAGTGTAGACCATGGTTTTTTGACCTAGTTTTCTTAGAAAAAAACTGCAGTAAACAAAGCCTGAAAGGGTAGGATGGGGCTGACGCCCAGTGTTCAGTTGCTGGAATGGTTTTTTTTTATCATTCTGATCGAACGATTTTCCACCTCCAGTGGTAATTTGACCTTTTTTTTTCACATTGTTTTCTTTACATATTTTTAGGATGTTCAAAATGTTGAATAAAATAAACACTTAAGAAATTTGTTGATTTATGTTTTTTATGTGACAAAATAAATTATATATAACATTATACACAAGGGAGAATAAGACGAAAATTACCAAAAGACATAAGGACATTTAGTCGAGGCTGAATGAAATTGTGTGAAATAGACTCAAGGGTGAATGACACTGAAATAGTTTAAGCACTGATCTAAATCTGATCTAATATTAGATTTGGGTCGGGACCCGTCTTCTGACTCATTATGAGCCTATTCATGTTCTCCAGAGATGCTGTCTGACCTGCTGCGTAACTCCAGCACTGTTTTATTTTGCAAATCATGATCTGCAATTCATTGTTTTTACATCCCTGATGTTGAACACAGTGAATCACACTTACAGGACACGAGCACATGTGAAATTAATTGACTATGTTGACTTTATATATTTCAAATTTAAATATACTACCTTCATCTTTTTCTGTCTGTTGGAGAGGAATTGAACCTTCATTCCACCTTTAGTGTTAGTTAAGACTAACTTGGTTAGTTTGGTCAATCATTAACTACCTGAAATGATAAGTTCATAAGTTCCAGGAGCAGAATTAGGCCATCAAGTATTTTCCGCCATTCAATCATGGCTGATCTTTCCGGAAGTGGTGGCGCTGCCTTGCAGCTGCGGCTCGCCTGCAGTCCGTTTGTCTTTTCCGTTTTTTGTTTTCTTTTGTCCTGTTGTTGCAGTTTATTTTGGTTTATTTAGTTGTGTATGTGTGTGGGAGGTGGGTGTGGTATGTTTTGTTAGTTCTTCCTTCGGGGGGGGATGCGACCTTTCCTGCCGTATCCCCCGTCTCCGTGTCCGTCTGCGCTGAGGCCTAACGCGGAGCTGGCGGCCTCCAACTGCGACCGACCTCGAGGCTGCGGAGGCAGAGCCAAGACTTACCAACGCGAGGCTGGCCGACTTCGGGGCTGTGGTTGCGGTGCGACCCAACTTCCGACCCGACTTTGGAGGCTCGGCCGCGGGCCAGTGGACGACATCATCGGGAGCTCGCAGGTCACAGGTGGTGACCTGTTTTCCGGAGCTCCCGCAACTACAGCTGCGCCCGCTGGACTGGAGGGCGGCAGCTTCGGCAGCTTCGACCGCCCCGGCCGTGGAGTTTGAACCGGTCGTTTGCGGAGCACGGATTCAGCCGCGGGACTTACTTACCATCACCTTGCGGGGTCGCAACATCGGAGGCTTGGATTGCCTCAGCGCAGAGGGAGAGCAAGGAGGGAAAAGACAATGACTTTGGGACTTTAAACTGTGTTGAGTGTTTGTTATTTATTCTATGCTATGACTGCAGGCTAAACCATTTTGTTGCAACTGAAAAGTGCAATGACAATAAATTGAATCCAATCCAATCCAATCCAATCTATCTCTCCCTCCTAACCTCAATCTCCTGCCTTCCCGCGATAACCCCAAACATACTATTACCCACTGTATTTGAGATTTGTAAACTATTTTGTTTCAAAGATTTTGAAATACTTCTCCATCAGTGAGAGAGATGCATGTAAATTCACAAATACCTGGGGTACACGTCACGACAGTCTGTTCTGGTAGGTGTTTGAGGTACATATCTAAAATGATTAAAAAAAAAAAAATACAATGTTACGTAGAACAATCAGTGTGATTGATAATAATTTCACAGAAATGTCCTTGTTCCCCATAATAAATTCACCTGTTTCTGTTTCCAAGGGTCCAACTTTGGTCTTAACTAATGTTTTCCTCTTCACATACCTAAAGAAGCTTTTAATATCCTCCTTTATACAGGGGCTGCAGAGCGTTTTTGAAAGTGGAGGGGCTGAGCAATCACTGATCATTGGTCTTGGGGGTACCTGGCGAGGGAGTGGAGTGACCGAGTGGGGGGAGAGTGTGGGAGGGGGGCGCCTCCCCTTCCACGGTAGGGACGTTTTGAAATTTTATGTATTCAAATCATGTTTTAGTGCATTTTATAAGAATGATTTCAATGTTTTTTGTTTGAAGTATTTTTAAGAATGTATTTAAGATAATACATGAGAGATAGGAGCAGGTGATTATTAATTTTGTTATTGCTCGACCACCAAAAACTGGGGGATAATAATACAGGCCATCCCCCACCTCAAAATGTGGGGGGATATATTCGTTAAGACTAACTTGGTTAGTTTGGTCAATCATTAACTACCTGAAATGATAAGTTTCAGGAGCAGAATTCAGCCCATCAAGTCTACTCCGTGAATCTACTCCGGCTTCCGGAAGTGGCGGTGCTGCCTAGCAGCTGCAGCTCGCCTGCAGTCTGTCTGTCTTTAACTTTTTTTTGTTTTCTTTTGTCTTGTTAGATGTATGTTTTAATTTATTTTTAGTTGTGTATGTGTGGGGGTTGGGGGAAACTTTTTTTAACCTCTTCCTTCAATGGGGATGCGACCTTTTCTTTGTCGTGTCTCCGTCTCCATCTGAGGCCTAATATCGTGGAGCTGGCAGCCTACAACGGGAACCGACCTCGAGGTTCCGGTGGCAGAGACTGTGGACTCACCATCGCGAAGCTGGCCGACTTCGGAGGCTGTGGTGGCACTGTGGCTGCGACCTGACTTCGAAGCTTTGGATGCTTCGGCCACGGGCCCAGTGGACGACAACATCAGGACCTCGCAGGTCCGAGGTTGGTGACCGATTCTACGGAGCTCACGCAACAACATCTTCGTCCACTGGACTGGAGGGTGGCAGCTTCGTCCGCCCCGGGCTGCGGAGTTTGAATCGGCCCGTTTGCGGACCTTGGATTCGGCCATCACCCGGCGGGGGGCCACAACATCGAAAGCCTGGATCGCCTCAAAGCAGTGGGAGAACAAGTAAGGAAGAGATAAGACTTTTGCCTTTCATCACAGTGAGGAGGTGCCTGCCTGGAGATTCACTGTGATGGATGCTTGTGTTAAACTGTGTTCATTGTGTGTTCTGTTGCTTTATTTTCTGTCATGACTGCAAGGTACACAATTTCGTTCAAACTAAAAGTTTATATGGTTATATGAGTGCTGGCAGGTGGGACTAAGGGTAAAAAGTTGTTCGGCACGGACTTGTAGGGCCGAGATGGCCTGTTTCCGTGCTGTAATTGTTATATGGTTATATGGACAATAAAGGAAACTCTCACTCTCTCTCAATCATTGTTGTACTTCCGGTGGCGCTGGTGCCAGCTGCCTCCACCTTCAGCCCGGTATCTTTTTGTTTTTTTGTTTTTTTTTGTTATGTTGAAGTGTGTTTTTTAGTTTTTTTTTAATGTTTTAATGTGGGGGAAGAGGGTATGGTAAGGGGGATACCGTCCTTCAGTCGCTTTCTGGAGAGGACGCGACTATTATTCGAGTCGCGTCCTCGCCCCCCCCCCCCCCGCGGCCTACCTACTGGATTGGCGCGGCCTTTCCTGCCTGGACCGACCAGAGCTCCAGCAGCGGCGGGACAGCGCTGATACATCGCGGGGCTGGCAATGCCTTACCGGGGATCGCCGTCTGGAGCCCGGAGTGCTGGGCCTGCGGCACCGACATCCTGGAGCTGTGGTTCGCGGAGCTCCCAACGCGGGCGGCGCTGACAAACATCGTGGGGTCCTGCGACTCTGCCCGGCTCGGCCTGCGGACTCGGGAGCTGCGGACTCCGGTGGGAGGCGGCTGATCGGGAGGTCCGGGCCGCTGAGGAGGATTTTCACCGTCGGGGTTCGGCGTCGGCGTTCCATCAGCCCGGCGAGAGGGCCTGAGCATCGGGCCGCCCGGGGTGGCGACTGCGGGTGCTCGGAAGGCCCCGACCACGGGTGAACATCTGGGAAGATCGGAGGGGAGGCTGGCTGGACTATGGTGCCTTCCTCACCTTGGTGCCATTGTGTTATGTTGTGTCGTGGACTTTCTGTGTTTGTGCTTTTTTTTTTAATTCTATTTTATTTTTAATATGTTTTATTATTTATTATTTATTTATTTTTATGATACTGACTGTAAAGGGAAATTCATTTCGTTGTCTCTAATTGAGACAATGACAATAAATTTGAATACAATACAATACAATACAATCATGGCTGATTTATCTCTCCCTCCTAACCCCCAATCTCCTGCCTTCTCCCCATAACCCCTGACAAACTTTTACCCTCTGTATTTGAGATTTGAAAATATTTTGTTTTAAAGATTTTGAAATACTTCTCCATCAGTGAGATAGATAGGGGTAAAGAAAGAGCGTTCACGTTGCAGCCCTGTTTCCACCAACCTTTCCACCACCACACACAAGGAGCGACAAGACATACACCATTTTTGCAGATGTCGAGGTATGTGTTCAGCTCTGGCTGAACAACATCTAATCTTGTGTGTGGACTCGACAAGAAGAAGTGACAGAGATGCATGTAGATTCTCAAATACCTGTGGCATAGGTCTCCGGTAGGTGATTGAGGTACATACCAAAAATGATTTTTAAAAAATACAATTTTACCTTGAATAATCAGTGTGATTGATAAATAATTTTACAGAATCAGTAAAATATAATTAGTGGATTATAACTAAACTGCAATGGTATTTTTGAATTGAAAATCTTAACATAGTTCAGCATGAAAATAATGAAAGGAATTGGTATATGGATCATGTGCAGGCAGCAGAGATGAGTTTATCTTGGTATCGTGTTACCTTCTTACCAAATAAAATCATCTGGACCTACAACAGAGAACAGTACAGCTCAGGAACGGGCCCTTCAGCCCACAATGTCCATGCCAAACATGATGCCAAGTTAAACGAATCACCTCTCCCACACGTGATCTGTATCCCTCCATTCCCTGCATATCCATGTGCCTAACTAAAACCTTCTTAAACACCACTATCTGCCTCCACCACCACCCCTGTCAGCACTTTCCAAGTACCCAGTGTAAAAAATATCATCTATAGAACTAAAAGTCTCATCTTGACCACTTCCTGTCTACGCTGTTAATTGATTTTAGAAAAAAACGCTACCCTATATCGCTATGATTTTTGGCCATCTTACTCACAGTTGTCCTCTGCTGCTGGAGCTCCAAGGATTTATCAAATCACTGAAAAGTAAAAAAGTTATGAATGTTTAAAAATCTTGAGATCATCTGATTGGTCCTCTCTCCTGTCAATCACCATGATGAAGGTAACGCCCCTTCGGGGGGGGGGGGGGGCAGGACTATAAAACCGCGGATGCCTGGACGCGAGTCAGTCACTCTGGAAGATCGCAAGGGAGAGGCCACAACTGTGATTCTGCTGTGAGTCTACTGAAATGTGAGTCTACTATGTGCTTGCAATAAATGCTTTGTTACCCCGCAATGTGGTTGCAATAAATGATGATTGGTTAACCCTTTATGTGCTTGCAATAAATGCTTTGTTACCCCGCAATGTGGTTGCAATAAATTATGATTGGTTAACCCTTTATCTGCTTGCAATAAATGCTTTGTTACCCCCACAATGTGGTTGCTATAAATTATGATGGGTTAACCCTTTATGTGCTTGCAATAACTGCTTTGCTACCCCGCAATTTGGTTGCAATAAATGATGTTTGTTTAACCCTTTATCTGCTGACAATAAATGCTTTGTTACCCCGCAATGTGGTTGCAATAAATGATGATTGGTTAGCCCTTAATGTCCTAGCAATAAATGGTTTGTTAGCCCCGACTGTGTTTGCAAGGAATAAATGTTTTCTCAGCCCCCACTGTGTTTGCAAGGAATAAATGTTTTCTCAGCACCCACTGTGTTAGAAGGAATAAATGGTTTGTTAGCCCCCACTGTGTTTAATCCAAATATCCCGCTCATTCCGTAACTTAGGCTGAGTGGACAGGTTGTCCTGATCGCGTAAGTTCCACTAAGAGCAGAGGTCACGCTGATTGCGGAAATGCCGCTGACTGCAGAAGACCCACTGTGGAGTGGCCGTACTCAGCCGTGTGAGAAGATTCAAGAAAGTTTCACTGTCATATATATGGTGTGTGAGTCTGTGTGTGTGTGTGTGTGTGTGTGTGTGTCTGTGTGTGTGTGTGTGTCTGTGTGTGTGTATGTGAGTCTGCATGTCTGTGTGAGTCTGTGTGCGTGTGAGAGTGAGTCTGTGTGTGGGGTGGAGGGTGTGTGAGGTGGAGGGTGTGTGTATGAATGTGTGAGGTGGAGGGTGTGTGGATTGCACTGACTTGAAATGGATTGACTTGACTTGAAATGGATTGACGTGACTTGACTAGACTTGACTTGAAATGGATTGTTGGCCCAACACTCATTGTGCTTGACTTGACTAACAACACCCATGCTAGCGCTCTAGAAAGCCTCCCACCGCCCCCCACCCCACCCTCCCACTGGCCACCAATATTGGAAGTGGTGGAGAGGTGGAATATTGCGTTGGGGGACCAGCCCTCCCATGTGAACCTGGGACCCAATGGGTCCCACTTAGTCTAGTATCTTTTAAACATTCCCTCTCTGACCTTAAAGCTATGCGCTCTAATCTTTGACATTTCCACCCTAGGATAAAGGTTCTGACTGTCTACCCTTTCAATGCCACTCATCATTTTATGAATTTCTGTCAGGTCTCCCCTCATCTTCAAGACGTCTACAGATCCAAAAGCTAACATTAGAAGCTGGGCAGATATAAAAGCCAATGCTTTTCATTTAGTGAGAGAGATGACAACATACCTGAGACTTTGATCAAATCCTCCTGAGTTTACACCAAGATTAAAGGGATCATAATATTTGTTCAAGGAAATTCCCGCTTGCTGGGTTACTGTGGGTTCAGATGTTTCAAATTTGGAAAATCTAAAATGTTAAAAATAATACGCTGTTATCTAGTATCGACATGTTTGAAAAATGGAAGCAAAAATTTCTCCCATCCACCATCGATTCCATCTACACCACGCTTCCCTGCAAAAGCAGCCAATCTGATCAATGACCTTTTAAAGCCCAGCCATTCCCTCTTCTCTGATATCACACATTGAGACTCACCTCAAAAGAAGCTGCTTTGCATCCTGTCAGTGAAAGAAAGGAAATTAATTAAAGTCAGAGAAAGCAAGCGTAATTGCACTTTAGTTCAGAGAACGTTTAGAATGAGTATGAGCAATTGGGGCTCAGCCGTGGATTTGCTGCCTCACAACGCCAGACACCAGGGGTTCGATCCTGACTACGGGTGCTGTCTGTACGGAGTTTGCACGTTCTCCCTGAGAACTGTGTGGGTTTTCTCTGGGATCTCCGGTTTCCTCCCACACTACAAAGATGTGCAGGTTTGTAGGTTACTTGGCTTGGTACAATTGTAAATTGTCCTTAGTGTGTGTAGGATAGCATTAGTGTGCGGTGATTGTTGCTCAGCAGTGACTTGGTGGGCCGAAGGGCCTGTTTCCATGCTGTATCTCTAAACTAAACAGAATAATGAATAGAGTCGTAGTCAGACAGCCTGTTGGCCCAACTCACTCATGCCGACCAAATACCCCATCTAAGCTATTCCCATTTGCCCGTATTTGCCCATATCCCTGTCCATGTCACACTTGCCACGCCTCCAGATGTTTGAGACTCTTTCCACACGCCTCCCCTGAGCTATTAGGAGTTACACCTGCATTCAATCTGCTCTTCTAATCTATCCCTTGGTACAAATACCTGAGATCATCACTAATTGGGTACTGACTAATCAGTTCTGAGTTCTGTCAGTTCCAGGTCCATATCTTTTGGTTCCATTTGCATTTGGATTTTCTTCAGTAATTCTCGGTGAGCATCATCAATGGTGGTCCGGTGTACACGGTGAAGCAACTGCTGAAGACCCGGCAGTGCGGCAGAGGGATCCAGTACCTCGTTGACTGGGAGGGCTACGGTCCAGAGGAGCTGGATTCCTGCCCGTGATATTCTGGACGCCTCCCTGATCCATGACTTGCATCAGCTGTATCCAGACCAGCCAAAGAGGATGCCAGGAGGCGTCCATGGGAGGGGGGCTCTTGTGACACTTCCTTGCCACACATCTAGACACGTGAGACTCTTTCCACACTCCTCCTTTGAGCTATTAGGAGCTACACCTACATTTAATCTGCTCCCCTAATCTATCTATTGGTATAAATGTAAATCCTGGCCAAAATGGAGCCAAAATAGAACCAAAATAAGGCAGAGGATTCATGCATTCATAAGGCCTGATAGTCATTCCTGTATAAGAGACCGCAGGCTGCTAGCTGGTGACAGGAAGTCTAGGTCCTAGATTAGGACCTCAGATAAGAAGGGTCTAAGTATCTTTGTAATTGTTAGTATGAAGAAGAATCTTGCAGAGGAACTTCAGGGTATTGTGAATGCATGAGTTTGATTAGATTGCTGCAAAGGGATTGTAATTAATGTAAATAATGTTGCAAGACAGTTACCCTGCTGTTAATTGATTGGCCAAAGTGTTAAGCCCTGGCAGAATTGTTTTGTGATCAGGGTAAATGTTGCATTATTCAGTTAACTAGCTTCCTCCCAGGAGGGGAGGGGGGGTAAGCTTCAGGAGCATATTTACATAAATACCTGAGATCATCACTAATTGGGTGCCAACTAATCAGTTCTGCATTCTGTTGGTTCAATAGCAGTTCTGTCAGTTCCAGGTCTATATCTTAATGTTACATTCACGTTCTGATTCTGGGTTTTCTTCAGAACTTCTCGGTGAGCTTGCATTCAAGTCCTTTCCATTTCGGAGCCCTCTGACAATCCATGTCACTTTGATATGTTAGTATTGTATCTGCCACAACTACTTCCTCTGGCAGCTTGTTCCATACACCACTACCCTCGGAGTGAAAAAGGTTGCTCCTCAAGTTCCCGTTAAATCTTACCCCTGTCACCTTCAAACTATGTCTGCTGGCTAATCTGTGCATTCACCCTATTTATTCCCCTCATGATCTTGTACACCTCTATAATATCACCCCTCAACCTCCTGGAGGTCAGGCCCACGCCCCGGTTTACAAAGGATGGGAACCAAGTTAAACACAATAAGTACCTGAAGAAAGGAGAGAGGATCCATCTGCTCTTGATCCTGAACCTTCTTGGCTATGATTTTAATTTCTTTCATCTTTTTTAACAGTGAAACAGAGTTGCTCGTGATCTGGGAGAGCACTCGCTGCATCTCCTCATCGATCATCTCCAGAGAGGACTTCTCATCTTCTTCCAACTGCTTCCTCCATTTAGAGAACGTGGCCGACAGTTTTTCCTTCAGCTGCTTGCTGAATCTCTGCAAACCCAACCAGAGCAAGAACTTTCAATTATATCATAGTACCATACCGTAGCATACTATATAATGCCAAGAAAGCTTTAAGGGGCTATCCCACTGTATGAGTTAATTCAAGAGCTCCCCGAGTTTAAAAAAAAAATCAAACTCATGGTAAGCAGTTAGAATGTACGTAGCGGGTACATTGGAGCTCGGGACGTCTCTTAGCTGCTCGTAAAGCTAACGGCAGGTACTCGGGAAACGCGGTAAGCTCATGAAGATTTTTCAACGTATTGAAAAATGTCCACGAGAGCCCCGAGTACCTATGAGCGGCTATTACCGTAATTCTCAGAGTTTGAAACACGGGGGAACTCTTGAATTAGCTCATACAGTTGGACAGCCCCATAAAAATGCTCTGAAGTTCTCACAAAAAAATTGGAACCATGCTATATAGGAAGATGTGAAGGAATGAACTGCAGATGCTGGTTTAAACTAAAGATAGACACAAAATACTGGAGTAACTCAGTGGGGCAGGCAGCATGTCTGGAGAGAAGGAATGGTGACGTTTCAAGTCGAGACCCTGTCTGAACAAGGGACTCGACCCGAAACATCACCCATTCCTTCTCTCCAGGCATGCTACCTGTCCCGCTGACTTACTCCAGCATTTTGTCTATTTTCTATATTGGAAGCTATTTGAAGATGGAATATAATAGCAATTTGTATGTCTAACACTTTGGTGACCACCCAGAAGGTTCTGAGCACAATTTTGATTCACTTATTTAACTTCTTCATGAATTTTGACATCACTAGTAAGCCAGGTGATTGTTGCCCACTCCTGCTATTGAGAAGATAGAGTGCCACCTTCATGAACCACTGTAGTCCATCTGGTGAGTGGTCTACTTGTCTTACCACATTCAGGCAATTATGGATTTGGACCCCAAGATCCCTCTGTACACTATAATAGTAAGATTAAACGAGAACTTACCAGTTTGAAGTTTGATCTTGATTTTATGAGGAGTTACGATGAGCGATTACGTGAAGAAGGGCCGTCCGTCTGCGTGCGCGTCAATCTTCAAAGCAGCGGTGTTAAATCACAGATAAAAAGAAGACCTGAGAATAGTAAGATTGTGAAGAAACCAGAACTTCCATATGACCTTGATAGTATGAGGGTGGGAGCGGTGGGCACGTAATCGCTCATCGTAACTCCTCATAAAATCAAGATCAAACTTCAAACTGGTAAATTCTCGTTTAATCTTACTATTTTACTTCGGAGTCACGTGAGTGACTACGTGAAGGTTTCAAAGCTCTGTGATTTTACGCCGGTTACGAATCCAGGCGTCACACACTGAATGGATTGACCATGGATGCGTGCAATCATTAAAGCATTCAGACATTACGTAGTTAAGTAAAGAAACTGATGCTTTAAATGAAAGAAAAGTTTTTTAAAAAAGTTACCCCTCCCAACCTTGGGGGGGAAACTAAGGGGCAGAACTTAAAATGGTACGTGCAAACACCCCTAGTCCGGTTATGGGTTTGTTATAAAATCGGTGGACCGTTATTTCATTCGTCCATCCTGCAGCCACTAGGATGTCGTCAAGCGGCACGTCCATAGCTCTTGCTGCCGACGTAGATGCAGCCCTGGTGGAATGAGATTTAACCATATAAATGTTTACTCCTGCTACCGCCATTACCTCTTTTGACCATCTGGAGATGGTTTGAGTTGACACCTTTTGGTGTGTTTTTTTATTTTTTTTTTATTTTTATGGCTGATGAGGACCGATTGTTCTGAGCCTCTGAGGTTCTCCGTAGCTCTCAGTTAGTGGTGTTAGTATGTTACCACCCACACAACCATTGGTCCTCTGGATATGCCAAGAACTGGATCTCCATCCCTGGCATTCCTGGCCTGCTCTGTTTTATCAGGTTCCTGATTAGGAATGTTATGTTGTTCATATTGGTGGTCATGTAGTCCAACCATAGCTTTTGCAGTGTCTGGACTCTTTGTCAGCATACCACCTTAAGGGTTAGTTATAGGCGGTCCCCACTGTCAAAGTAGGGTTTGTACCACGCTCACATCCCATGTGTCAGTGTACCTTGGCCTTGGAGGTCTTAAATTGTAAATTCCCTTCATGAATTTTGTTGTAAAGAACTGTGCCCTGCTTCCGGCATCAGATTGGAGGAGAGTGCGCCTCTGGCACTTATAGATGCACTATAACTTTGTTTATAGTTATAGTACAGAGTTGACAGGAACTGCAAGACATCCGTTATCCGAACTGTGTTGTATTTGTTCGGACAGTCCTATGCCTTGAAATGGCCTCCTCAGAATCTGCAGACCAACAAGTTATACGTTCATGTAGTGGATGATTGCTCCCTGTAACTGGGTTCACTTGCAGGTCCCTGCTCTTGGGTACAGCCATTACTGGCTGGACTATAATTCCCAAAATTTTTGGGGACCAGGCTTGAGTAGGCCAATCTGGCACTACCAATATGCCTGTGGCTTAGTCTTGCTTGATTTTTGTCAAGCATCGGTTTGTGAGACAAATTGGCGGAAAGCATACATAAACATTCCTCCCCAATTGTGGGAGAAAGCATCCACTGCCTTGCTCCTGGATGCAGCTCGCAAGACACATATCTGGGTAACTAATGGTTAGTCTAGATGCAAACGGATCAACATCTGGTATGCCAAATCGTGTAGTTATTTTGTTAAATACTGTCTGATTCAACATCCATTCTGTGTTGTTATTAAACAGTCGTGATCCAGCATCTGTCACCGTGTTATATCTACCTCGTAGATTTCCCAAATATTCCTCTCGATACACCAGTGCCAAATGAGGTTCGACAATCTGTCGTAAGAACAGATTTTACACCACCCTTGTTAATGGATATATGCCACCGCAGTGGTGTTATCAATCTGAATTTGAACAAGCACCGGTTGCATATCGCTACAGAGAACCTTGAATCCATATTGTGCCCCCAACAATTCTGGGTAATTGATTCCATGTGTTGGGGCATTACAGACTCCTGCTCATTCCATCTGCCCCCACAGCTTTAGACTGTGTTGGTGTCTCCCCATCCTTAGCCGCTTGCATAGGTCTTAAGAACCCTCGATGGTTTTCGAGCAAAAATTCCCTGAGCTGTCTCCCATTCGTTATCCACCATAGTTATTCAACAATGGCCTCTGCTGGCAATCCATAGTTTGCCAATTCGGCCTGCATGTAATCTGAGTGTTCGTTCCTTTGCTTGCTGTAAGTTCTGGTAATGCAAAGGCCCGTACTGCTGGGAATGCAGCTACTATTTGCCAATTACACTCGCTGTTTGCCTGATAAATGGCTAGAATTTGACTATCAGGTCATTGCAGGCTTAATTAATATTGTCGTTTGCCCCTAGGCAAAGTCACCAACATATTTACTGTTTTTGATAGTAAATTCTAGGTAATCAATTACCCTTGTAGGTGCCAATTTTGATTTAACTGGATGGATGAGGTAACCAATTCTTTCAAGCAGGGTTTTGGTTTGCTTGACTGATGCTTCTGCCAATTCTTGGTGACTCCAAAATGAAAATGTCCTCCAAATATGCCATTACTATGTGGTTCTGAGACCTTTGTAGTCCCAGAATTGGTTTCCGTAGTTTAGTCAATAGTCTAGGAGCTTATGTCAACCCATTTGGCAGAGCCATGCCATCCAGTTAAACTTCAAATATCTCCTGTTCTTAATGAATAGACACCGAATAGTATGCATCTTTGAGGTCGATGCATGCCATGTGACCATTTTATAGGAAGCTCCTATAAAACAGTAGTTAGACCGTAACAACAAATTGCTGTTTCTAAAAGTCTGTACTGCACAAATGAGTTAAACCTGGATGAAGTGATATCCTCCATCTGTCACCTGTCCTGGAAGGCAATCCTGCCCAAAATACTGGGCCTGCCTTGAAGACAATTCCGGTCCGAGTTCCAAGTCTGCTTGGAACCTATGTATGTTGTGCAGTAAAATAATCACATGTTGTTATCTGTTTTTTAAAACTAGATCTGAAATTCATGTTATTGTCATTTTGAACAAAAACACAAGAGTAAAATTACCAACATGTAACTGGTCCACAATCCCTTGTTTCGGTAAACCCAGACCCACCTACCTCCATGGCTACCGGTGGTCTTGTGGTAAGCCCAAAGGCCCCTGATGCGGGTTCCTTTTCTCTCCTTGATTGGGAGTTGGACTGGTAGGGAGTGTGGATTCCATGTTTCTCCTGACCTCTGCTTGGGTCTTGGTCTGAAAACCTTATCATACTGAGCCTGCCTTGTCGGACAATTCTGGCCATAATTCTGAGTCTGCCTTGAAAGACGACTCTGATCATATTTCCGTGCCCAGCGTTCAAGCTACCACCGGCTTCAGTGAACTGCTTACCCCCCATGGAGGTGTGGGGTGTGTTGTCGCCTACTGATGAAGTTTGCTTGTCGTTGGTACCTTGATTGGTCCGACAGCTTTTGCTTCCTTCTTCTGGTCTTACCCGAAGAGAGGATTCGGCGGCTGGTTTCTCCAAAGTCACCCTGATAGCGCTGTTCCCTTGCCGGCATTTGTGCGGATATTCTGCCAACTGTTGTCTCTTGAGGCCATATGCATGTGCTTCAGTATGTTCATACTTTAATTCGAGATCAGTTACCTACTGATCTCGAAATCAAATTTCGTTTGAACGTTATATGAGGTTCAAATGACAAATAAATGGTATTGTATAGTATTGTAATTCGAGATCAGTTTCCTACTGATCACTCACACTCCCCTCCATTGAGAGTGAGATTTGTAGGTAGCCCTGAAAACAGGTGCTGCCGCAGGCCCCTGAGGATACCTGCGCTGACATGGCCCCTCCAATGGGGAAGACATTGGGTTGCCCCATTATGCGAGGCACCCGGTACTACCTGCTGCTGTAGGCCTCGGGCTGACACAGCTCTCTCCTTAGAGCAGGTCATTGTTGGAGCAACTTCTCCAAAAAGTTGCTCCTATGTGGGAGAGTCGTCCTCAGACGCTCTCCGTTGAGGGAGGGTATCCCTTTCCCTCCCCGGACTCTTCTGAGTCAACGGGTTGTTTGACTTGCGGGTGGATTTTCCCGTACTGCAGGACCACCAACGGAGCTCTCCTCCTGCAACAAGTATCCTGCCGGTTCACAGCTGCCGGCGCTATGTCGGGAAACACCGTTGCCCGCTACTGGGAAATGCTGCGGTCTTCGGCAGCTGACTTCCCCGCGGACCGTATCCTCGACATCTGGGCCCTGAAACTACAAAAAGTTTCAAGCCCGAAAGAACGCAGGTAAGTAGTTCAACTTTCCTTACCTGCCATCCTAACGGCCTGGGAGGACGCAGTGCCTCTGCCAGTCCGTCGCGCGTTGCGTTCAGACGTAATGACGCGCACGCAGACGGACGGCCCCTCTTCACGTAGTCACTCACGTGACTCCGAAGTAAAATTGAAAGATTTTGTTAAATAATATTTAAAAAGCTCTGTGGAGTTTCTCCAAAAGTACTATAAAGCTACATTGTGAATTAGAGTCATTGAGTGATACAGCGTGGACAGATGCCCTTCAGACCAACATGTCCCAGCTGCACTAGTCCCACTTGCCCACGTTTGGCCCATATCCCTCCAAACCTGTCCTATCCATGTACCTGTCTGTTTTTGAAACATTGCGATAGTCCCGGCCTCAACTACCTCCACTGGCAACTTGTTCCATGCATCCACCACTCTTTTTGTGGAAAAAGATACCCCTCAGATTCCTTTTTTCCCCCCTTCACCTTAAACCTATGTCCTCTGGTCCTCGATTCACCTTCCCTGGGCAAAAGATTCTGTGCTTCTACCTGATCTATTCCTCTCCTGATTTTATACACCTCTACAAGATCACCCCTCAGCCTCCTGCACTACAAGGAATAGAATCCCAGCCTACTCAACCTCTCCCTACAGGTCGGACCCTCTAGTCCTGGCAACATCTTCATCAATCTTCTTTGTACCTTTTCTAGCTTGACGGCATCTTTCCTATAATATGGTGCCCAGAACTGAACACAATACTCTAAACGCGGCCTCACCGACATCTTATACAACTGTAACGTGACTTCCCAACTTCTATATTCAATACTCCAGATTCCAAAATTCCAGAACTTTTACTCTTTTTCCCCATTCCTGTACCAAGCATATGGGGGGGGGTGGGGGTTACAGTGTAGCACGGAATACAGCCCTAAGCGATGTCAATTATCTCATCCCTTCTGCTTCTAAACGATATCAACCATTCTGAGGAAAATCTGCTTCAAATCCAGTGACAGACAATGTTTCCAACCTTGACTTCAATTTCTGATTGTTTCAGGTCTTGTTCACTTGACCAATCCTTCTGCATTTTACGAATGTTCGCAAGCTTGGTCTTCAATTTCTCCTGGGAAAAAATGAAATAGAAACACTTAAAGCCATAGAGCTCCCCTGTATGGAAACAGGTCCTTCCAAGTATCTATTAACCGTTGTAATTTTACAATATGGTACAATAGAGCTTTACTTATCCCAGAAGGGAAATTGATCTGCCAAAAGTCAATAATAACACATAATATATGAAATTAAAGTGATGAGTGGAAAGGATTGGGGTGAGGATGGGGGGGAAGGGGAGTCAGTCTTAGTCTACCCCACGACAGAAAGGGGAGGAGTTGTACAGTTTGATAGCCACAGGGAAGGGAACCTCTACCACTTCCTCTTGTAACTTGTTCCATAAACGCACCTCCCTGTGTGAAAAGGTTAACCGTCAGATCCCGTTCCACTCTCACTTTAAGCTTTTGCCCTCTTTTTTAAATTTTCTAACCTCAGACAAAAGGAACTGCAGATGCTGGAATCTTGCGTGATGGGGCTGTCCCACTGCGGCGACCTAATCCACGAGTTAAGAAGAGTGTCCTTGACCTTCAAGCTCGAGGGCACTGGCCTGGAACGGCTGCCCTCGACTGCCTGTAACTACATAGCGACCCCACCCCACCGCACTACGAGTTCAAAAGAACCATGCCGAACAAAATTTACTCGCGGAAAATTTGTCAACATGCTGAAAAATTTTCCTAGCCGAGGCTGCGAGTATTCGGGAACCTCCCCCGAGCATGAACGAGAGTTTCAGTAACCTCATAGGACCTCCTAGGACCACGTGTCGACCGTGCTGCGAGTTTGAGTCGAGGGCAAACTCTTGGAAACTCGCAGATTAGGTCGCCGCAGTGGGAAAGCCACTTAAGGAACACAAAGTGCTGGAGTAACTCAACGGGTCAGACAACATCTCTGGAGGACATGGACAGGCGACGTTTTGGGTTGCGACCCTTTTTCAGACTTTACGCATAGACGCACAAAAATACAGACCCATACACACATGCACACACACACACACACACACAGACAGAGACACAGACACACGCACGCAACCACGCACACACACTCTTCAATAG
This sequence comes from Amblyraja radiata, assembly GCF_010909765.2. Classification (NCBI taxonomy): domain Eukaryota; kingdom Metazoa; phylum Chordata; class Chondrichthyes; order Rajiformes; family Rajidae; genus Amblyraja; species Amblyraja radiata. The sequence continues at coordinate 2,858,624 of NC_045969.1, forward strand.
GACGTTGCTCTTATTTTTCACTTATTTCTTTGCAATTACATTATTTACATTATTAGGTGTATTATTGGCACGTGTTCTGGGATACCGTGAAAAGCTTTGCGTTTTGTGCTAACCAAACAGATCTGATAATATCCCACATAAATACAACCAAGTCAAACTCAAGTACGATAGGTAGAGCAAAGGGGAAAAATACAGTGCAGAACACAGTTCTCAGCATTGTAGCGCATCAGTTCCAGAGACAAAGTCCAATGTCTGTAATGGGGTAGAGGTGAATCTGACAGTACCCTAGCTTATGGAAGGACCGTTCAGAGGCCTGATGGCAGAGGGGAGGAAGTGCAGAGGGGTGCAGAGAGGTAAGAAGAGAGAGGACAGAGACTGATCGGCAATAATGGATGAAAGTAGTAGAATGTTATCATATTACTCTTCCTGATGTCCAAAAGGTCATAAGTGATTAGACCATTTGGCCCATCAAGTCTACTCCACCATTCAATCATGGCTGATCTATCTCTCCCTCCTAACCCCATTCTCCTGCCTTCTCCCCATAATCCCTGACACCCATACTAATCAAGAATCTATCACTGTGTTTTTAAAATATCCATTGCCTTGGCCTCCACAGCCTTCTGTGGAAAAGAATTCCACAGATTCACCACCCTCAAAAAAAAATCCTTCTCATCTCCTTTCTAAAGGAAAGTCCTTTAATTCTGAGGCTGTGACCTCTAGTTCTAGACTCTCTCACTAGTGGAAACATCCTCTCCACATCCATCTATCCAGGCCTTTCACTAATCGGTAAGTTTCAAAGAGGTCTCCCCTCATTCTTCTAAACTCCAGCGAGTACAGGCCCAGTGCTATCAAATGCTCATCATATGAATCACCCAGTCATTCCTGGGATCATTTTTGTAAACCTCTGGACCCTCTCCAGAGCCAGCACATCCTTCCTCAGATATGATGCCCAAAATTGCTCACAGTATTCCAAATGCGGCCTGACCAGCGCCTTGTAGAGCCTCGGCATTACTTCCGTGTTTTTGTAGTTCTTGAAATAAATGCTAACCATTTATGTCATCATGTCATATCCCATCATGTCAGACTACACTTGTGATCTTCCCAAATTTTACAAATTTCCCATCAGATCTAGGGATGAGCCTGGTGGACCATTTACTTAAGGTACCAACTCAAGAACGTTGCTCACCTTGATTTTGTCCTTTGCCTGATTCAGAGTCAGCAGAGAGTGGGATTTGTGATTCCCGATGACAGTGCAGGATATACACACACACTCCTGGTCCTGCTCGCAGTAGAACTCAAGTACCTTTTTATGAGTTGGGCACTGTCTGGTGGTGAAGTCGGCAATGGGCTCGATCAGCCCGTGGTCGTTGTAGATCTGCTTGGTCAGATGCGGCTGCAGATGGTGGGAGCAGAAGGAGGTTTCACATTTGAGGCACGTCTTCACAGCCGGGGATGGGCTGTCGATACAGTACTCACACATCACGGGACTGGGCCGGGCAGCAGGGGCAGTGGGCTGGCTCTGGCTGTACTTCTCCATGATGTTCTGCAGAATGTGGTTCTTCACCGGGCTGGGCCTGGGGTTGAAGTTTCTGCGACATTCGGGACAGTTGACTCCACACATGAACTCCGAATGGTCCCAGGCATCGCTAATACATTTGGCACAGAAACTGTGCTGGCAGGGCAGTGCCACAGGGTCCTGGTACAAGCCCAGACACACTGCACAGGTCAATTCTTCCGTCAAGCCTGCAGCCGCCATTCTGCCTCGCCCCAACAGTGCAGAGCCACGTCAGAAATGAAGGTGGATTCAAGGAAATCACTTACTTTCAGTTTCGATGTTTCTCTGCAATTTAATTTCTCGAGCTCTGCGCTTGCCCAGACATGTTACATATTGGAGAGAGACACAAAGTGCTGGAGTAGCTCAGCAGGTCAGGCAGCATCTCTGCAGAGGAGGAATAGGTGACCGTTCAGGTCAAGACCCTTCTTCAGACAGTTACACGTAGACATCCACAAAGGCAGGTCTGAGTTTTGTCATTTTGGGAACTTTATTTTCTCCAAGCTTGGTGAGTGCAGGTTGAGGAAGGAACTGCAGATGCTGGTTTTTACTGAAGTGTACACAAAGTGCTAGGGTTTGAGGCAGGTACTGTTGCAACATTTAAGACATGTTTAGACATATATGTGGATAGGACAGAGGGCCAAACGCAGGCGGGTGGAACTAGTATAGATGCAGGGCTGCCAACATTGGGTGAGAGTTGGGAGTGAGAAATTGCGAGAGACCAAGCCCGAGGGAGCATAGCGACCGTGGGGGGGGGATGGGAGGAGGTGTTCCACCTCACATTGGTACGGAACATTTGCATTTTTCAGCTTGAAATTGTGCAATATGGTGCATACTGTAGCAAGTCTTTTAACTTACACTTGAATGCAATATATATGCTTTAAATTGGATTGGAGCGTTTTTGAAAGGGGGGTGGCTGTATGATCACTGATCACTGGCCTTGGGGGTACCCGGTGATGGAGTGGAGCAACTGAGTGGGGAGAGGGTGTGGAAGAAGGGTGTCCCCCCTCCCAGTGTAGGAACTTTTTGAAATTTGATGTATTAAAATCATGTTTTAGTGCACTGTAGAAGTATGATTTCAATGTTTTTTGTATGAAGTATTTTTAAGAGGGAACTTTTTAAGGAGTAACTTTATCCACACAATGGGTGATGGGTGTATGGAACAAGCTGCCAGAGGAGGTAGTTGAGGCAGGGACCATCCCAACATTTAAGAACAAGTTAGATTGATACGTAGATAGGACAGGTTTGGAGATATGGACCAAAAGCAGGTAGTGTAGCTGGGACATGTTGCCGGGTGTGGGCAATTTGCGCCGAAGGGCCTGTTTTCACACTATCACTCTATGACTACATTATACCTCCACCATGCATGAATGCTTCAAAATCAAGTGATCGAGTTTTATTGCCATATACTCAAGCATAGAAACATAGAAAATAGGTGCAGGAATAAGCCATTCGAGCCAGCACTGCCATTCAATATGATCATGGCTATTCATCTAAAATCAGTACCCCTGTACCTCTTTCCTGTTTTTCCCCCATATCCCTTGATGTCGTTAGCCCCAAGAACTAAATGCAACTCTCTCTTGAAAACATCCAGTGAATTGGCCTGCACTGCCTTCTGTGGCAGAGAATTCCACAGATTCACAACTCTCTGTGTGAAGAAAGTTTCTCATCTCAGTCCTAACTGCCCCCCCCTTTATTCTTAAACTGTGACCCATGGTTCTGAATGTGCCCAACATCGAGAACCTTTTTCCTGCAGTTACAGTAAGTGAAAATCTAGCAGGCAAGCAGGATGCTTTCACCAACCACCCCCATTTGAAGTCCACTATCTTCCACCGTTTCTACCCAGTGCTTGGTACTTACTTCCAGCAGCCACTGGTTGTCCTCCAGGATGCACCGAGCCGCAGCCTGATCCATGCCGGTCACCTGGGCGAATTCGGCACAGAGACTCTCACGGCAGCGGCGCAACGCTTCCGACGCCTCCAACGGCCCGGGACTCTTGCACTGAGGCTGCTCCATGGCCGGAGCTGCAGTGAGCGACTCGCCAGCCCGGCAAACACTCGCCAGCCCCGCTCCCCGTCCGCATCTGTCCCCGCCGCTGCTTCTGCTTCCTACACCCGCGGCCCATGCAGTTGATAAGAGTTTTCAAATTTTCGTTGATCACAGAATTTCTCACAACAGAGCGAGAGAAATTTGTGATCAACTTGAGAATTTGGTGAAATGCGTGATTCTCACGCTCAATGCATGGGAGTTGGCAGCCCTGCCTCTCTATCCCCTTCTCTCTCTCCCCTTCTCTCTCTCCCCTTCTCTCTCTCCCCTTCTCTCTCACTCCCCGTCTCTCTCTCCCCTTCTCTCTCTCTCTCTCCCCGTCTCTCTCTCCCCGTCTCTCCCCTCTCTCTCTCTCCCCTCCTCTCCCTCACTCCCCTCTTTCTCTCCCCCTCTCTCTTCTCCCCTCTCTCTCCCCCCACTCTCTCTCTCCCCGTCTCTCTCTTCCCTCTCTCCCCCCTCTCTCTCTCCCCCCTCAATCTCTCCCCCCTCTCTCTCTCCCACCCTCTCTCTCTCTACCCCCTCTCTCTCTCCCCCCTCTCTCTCCCCCTCTCTCTCGCCCCCTCTCTGTCTCCCCCTATCTCGCCCCCTCTCTCTCTCCCCCCTCTCTCTCTCCCCCCTCTTCTCTCTCTCGCCCCTCTTCTCTCTCTCCCCCTCATTCTCTCTCTCCCCCTCTTCTCTCTCTCCCCCTCTTCTCTCTCTCCCCCTCTTCTCTCTCTCCCCCCCTTCTCTCTCACCCCCCTCTTCTCTCTCTCTCACCCCCTCTTTCTCTCTCACCCCCTCTTTCTCTCTCTCTCACCCCCTTTCTCTCTCTCACCCCCTCTTTCTCTCTCTCACCCCCTCTTTCTCTCTCACCCCCTCGCTTCCTCTCTCTTTCTCTCTCCCTATCTATCTCCCCTCTCTCTCTCCCCTCTCTCTCTCTCTCCTCTCACCTCTCCACCCCCATTTCTCCCTCCCACCTCACTCTCCCCCTTGCTCTCTCTCCCCTCTCTTTTGTCTATCTCCTCTTTTTCTTTGCCCCTTCTCTCTTTCCCCCTCTCCCCCTCTCTCTTTTACCACAACTCTCTCTCCCATTCTCTCCTCCCTCTCCACCCCTCTCTCTTCCCTCTTTCTTCCCTTTCACCCCTTTCTCTCTTCCCCCCCCCCTCTCCCACCTCACTCTCCTCTCTCCCCTACCTCCCCTACCTCTCTCTCCCCCCTCTCTCTCTCCCCCTCCCTCTTCTCTCTCTCCTCTTCTCTCTCTCCCCTCCCTCTTCTCTCTCTCCATTCACTCCCCCTCTGTCTCTCCCCTCTCTCTCCTCTCACCCCCCCTCTCTCTCTCCCCACTGTCTCCCTGTCTCCTTCCCCTCTCTCTCCACCTCCCTTTGAGACTATCCCTTCGACAGAGACTCTCGCGGCAGCGTCGTGACACCTCCGATGGCCCGGGACTTGCACTGTCCGGAGAGCTCCATGGCCGGAGCTGTAGCGAGCGACTCTCCAGCTCCGCAAACACTCGTCAGCCGGGCAAACACTTGCCAGTCCCGGCTCCCTGCATCTGTTCCCGCCGCTGGTTCTGCTCCCATCCCTCCCTCAGCCCTGGCTCTCCAACAACCATGGACCATGCAGTTTATCCGAGTTTTAAAATTTTCGTTGATCACAGAATTTCTCATCACAGAGCGTGAGAAATTTCTGATCAGCATGAGAGTGTGAGGGTTTGCTTGAGGGCGTGATTCTCACGCTCAAAGCGTGAGAGTTGGCAGCCCTGATAGATGGGACATGTTTGTCGCTGTGGGCAAGTAGGGCAGAAGGGCCTGTTTTGTATGACCATGGCTCTATGAGTAACTCAATGGGTCAGGCAGCATCTCTTGAGGAAAATAACAGTTGACGTTTCGGGTCGGAATCAGTGATGGAAATGAAGGGGTACGCAGGGGGATGGCGTTCCCCTACTTTTCAGTTTCCAGTTTCCATCCTGTGCGTGAATTTGCAGCTTTATCTTGCGCTACTTAATCCAAAGGCGAGCGAACGTGCGGACAGACAGACAAAAACAACGATCATAGAGCGGAATAGGTGACATTTCGGGTCGAGACCCTTCTTCAGTCAGGGTAAAGGGGAACAAGAGATATAGGGAGGTTTCACGGCAGTCGGGCCACGACCCATGACCCGTACGGCTGCTACGCTACTCCAACTGGATTACACGCGATGAACTGCAGGTAGGCACTGACCATTGTTTCCAGCGTAGCGGGCCCGTTAAAACCCACCGAAATGGTCAATTTTTGTGCTGTAAATAATTATGGAAATAGGGATAACCATGAGAGACATTTAGCCTACTTCAGAATTCCAAAAGTGAGGAGAAATGACGGTAGATAGAAGCGAGAGCTGAAGGGACAACAGCCAAAGTGCTTGGTGAACATTGGCTGTTTGCTCACTGCATTTCATCAACTAAGGCATTATTTGTGTTTTTTCTTGATTCCTTTGGCATCTAAAAAGTTTCAGAAGTGATCAATCTGGCTGTAAAATTTTTAAATTGCCCATGGTTCTCAAGTGGGCTGCAAAATTTACAGCCAGATTTATCACTTCTGAGACTTTTTAGATACCAAAGGAATCAAGAAAAACCACAAATAATGCCTTACTGTTGATGAAATGCAGTGAGCAAACGCGATAATTCCCAATATTTTCAATTCCGATATCTGCACGGCCAATGTTCGCCAAGCACCTTAGCTGCTGTTGACCCTTCAGCTCTCGCTTCCCTTTACCTTAATTTCGCTTCACTTTTGGAATTCTGAAGTTGGGTACATGTCTCTCACACTTACCCCGAATTCCACAATTTTTTATAGCGCAACAATTCAACATCCCTCCTGTCCTTCCTCCCTTCTCTCTCTCCCACCCTTCTCTCATTCCCTCCCCCACACACACACATATAACACAGACAACTAACACACACATCATGCAGACAACCAACACACGCACAACACACACATACACACACACACAAACACACACACAATAATTAAATCACTTTTTTTTCATTTCACAATCACTAAAACAAGTGGTATTGTAACTATGTGCTTTTCAGAGGTGATCTACACATTATAGAAACATAGAAAATAGGTGCAGGAGTAGGCCATTCGGCCCTTCGAGCCTGCACCGCCATTCAATATGATTATGGCTGATCATCCAACTCAGTATCCTGTACCTGCCTTCTCTCCATACCCCCTGATCCCTTTAGCCACAAGGGCCACATCTAACTCCCTCTTAAATATAGCCAATTAACTGGCCTCAACTACCTTCCAGAATTCCAGAGATTCACCACTCTCTGTGTGAAAAATGTTTTCCTCATCTCGGTCCTAAAGGATTTCCCCCTTATCCTTAAACTGTGACCCCTTGTTCTGGACTTCCCCAACATCGGGAACAATCTTCCTGCATCTAGCCTGTCCAACCCCTTAAGAATTTTGTATAATCTTGTATAATCTACTATTATAGTCTATAATAGAGTTTATTTACATTTCTATTATTCTACAGTGCTTGGCTGGGAACCGGGTGCTCACCAAAATTGTTCCCAATTGGGCCCCGCACCTCCTATGGCTGGCCCTGCCCGAAGGAAATAGATGTTTAACAAAAAAAAGGAGGGTCGGTGATCGCTGCGTGTCCGTCCCGGAGGGAAGGGGGGGGAGGGGAGAGGATGGCTTGAGGGGGTGCAGGATTTTCTGGAGCTCCTTCCAAATTTCAATATTTTGTATGTTCAAAATTAATAAGGAGGATTAGGCAGGAATTTCAAAATGATCACCTGCAGCTGAGAAACAAAAAGATGATTTGTGCATGAAGAAGCCATGACCAAAGCAAAGATACTAGAGCGGAGACGGAAGTCAGTTACGGAAATGGTGCTGAAGATTACCCATGACCCTACTACGGCATTTTCGTCGAGTGGACTATCTTGCTCCACTATAGGATCTTTGGTTTCCAGTCTCCGTGAGATGGAGCGTGTGGAGGAAAATGGCGCTGTAAGGGCAGTGCGCGTCTTTCATCAGTTCATTGGAACTTTTCCCAATTCCATCATGATTGTCTAAGAACCTGGCCCTCATCAGACCTGGCGTCTCTCTGCCGTAAACAGAGTTCACCTCCTGGATGCTCAACTGGTAGACCACCCGCTCCTTCCTGAAGTGGATATCAAACAGCTGTAAACCGCAGAAGAGAAATCGAGCAACTGTCCATATGGTGCCAGCGCAATAACCTGGCCCTCAACACCAGCAAAACCAAGGAACTGATTGTGGACTTGGAAGGAGTCGGAGGGGGACCCACAGCCCCATTTATATCAACGGGTCGATGGTTGAAAGGGTCAAGAACTTCAAATTCCTGGGCGTGCACATCTCTGAAGATCTTTCCTGGTCCGAGAACACTAACGCAATGATCAAAAAAGCTCATCAGCGCCTCTACTTCCTGAGAAGATTACGGAGAGTCGGATTGTCAAGGAAGACTCTCTCTAACTTCTACAGGTGCACAGTCGTGAGCATGCTGACCGGTTGCATCGTGGCTTGGTTCGGCTGGTGTTGAGGGCCAGGTTATTGCGCTGGCACCATATGGACAGTTGCTCGATTTCTCTTCTGTACTCTGACTCATCCCCATCAGTGATACGCCCCACAATAGTGGTGTCGTCAGCGAACTTGATGATGGAGTTTGCACTGTGGTTCGCTGCACAGTCATAACACATTCACTGGTTCTCCCTTATCCACTCTACTAGTTACATCCTCGAAAAATTCTATAAGATTCGTCTTATTCAATTTACCTGACACCACTTCACGGCTAACCTGGATTTCACTCAGTTCCTCCATCTCATTTGACCCCCGATCTCCTGCTATTTCTGGCAGATTATTTATGTCTTCCTTAGTGAAGACAGAACCAAAGTAGTTATTCAATTGGTCTGCCATGTCCTTGTTCCCCATGATCAATTCACCTGTTTCTGACTGCAAGAGGCCTACATTTGTTTTAACTAATCTTTTTCTCTTCACATATCTATTAAAGCTTTTGCAGTCAGTTTTTATGTTCCCTGCCAGTTTTCTTTCATAATCTATTTTCCATTTCCTAATTAAGCCCTTTGTCCTCCTCTGCTGGTATCTGAATTTCTCCCAGTCCTCTGGTAGGCTGCTTTTTCTGGCTAATTTGTACGCTTCATCGTTTGTTTTGATACAATCCCTGATTTCCCTTGTTATCCACGGATGCACTACCTTCCCTGATTTATTTTTTTGCCAAACTGGGATGAACAATTGTTGTAGTTCATCCATGCAGTCTTTAAATGCCTTTCATTGCATATCCACCGTCAACCCATTAAGAAACAATTGCCAGTCTATCTTGGCCAATTCATGTCTCATACCCTCAAAGTTACCTTTCTTTAAGTTCAGGACACTTGTTTCTGAATTAACAATGTCACTCTCCATCCTAATGAAGAACTCAACCATATTATGGTCACTCTTGCCCAAGGGGCCACGCACAAGACTAACTAACCCTTCCTCATTACTCAATACCCAATCTAGAATAGCCTGCTCTCTCGTTGGTTCCTCTACATGTTGGTTTAGAAAACTATCCCGCATACATTCCAAGAAATCCTCTTCCTCAGCACCCTTGCCAATTTGATTCACCCAATCTATATGTAGATTGAAGTCACCCATTATAAATGTTTTACCTTTGTTGCACGCATTTCTAATTTCCTGTTTGATGCCATCCACAACTCCACTACTACTTCAAGAGCTCTCCCGAGTTAAAAAAAAATCAAACTCGTGGTCAGCACGAAGAATGTACGTTGCGGGTACGTCGGAGCCCGGGACGTCTCTTAGCGGCTCGTAACGCTTACGTCAGGTACTCGGGAAACGCGGTAAGCTCGTGAAGACTCGTGAAGATTTTTCAACATGTTGAAAAATGTCCACGAGAGCTCCGAGTACCTACGAGCGGCCATTACCGTAATTCTTCAAGTTTGAATCAGGGGAAACTCGGGAGAACTCTTGAATTAGCTCGTACAGTGGGGCAGCCCCATTAGATTTAGCTCTGATTTTGGATGATCATCCATGATCATATTGAATGGTGGTGCTGGCTCGAAGAGACGAATGGCCGACTCCTGCATCTATTTTCTATTTTTCTAGCATTTAATAGGAACCTGAGGGGTAGCTTTTTCACCCATTGGGCGATGGAACATGCTGCCAGAGGAGATAGTTAAGGCAGGTGCTATAGGGGGGTTGCACGAAAGGTCACTGGGTCATAGGGCTCGACGCACGGAGCCGCTAAATCCAACTGGAAGACATCCGTCACTTCCGGTATATGTTATTAATGCTAGAAACACGTACTTTCCTACCTGTTAAAAACCGCCAAAATGTTGAATTTTTGCGCTGAAAAAATTTGTGGGAGTCGGGGTAAGTGTGAGAGACATGTACCCAACTTTAGAATTCCAAACGTGAAGGGAAATTAAGGTATAGAGAAGCGAGAACTGAAGGGACTACAGCAGCTAAAGTGCTTGGTAAACATAGAAAATATTGGTAATTATCGCGTTTGCTCACTGCATTTCATCAAGTAAGGCATTATTTGTGTTTTTTCTTGATTCCTTTGGTATCTAAAAATTCTCAGAAGTGATAAATCTGGCTGTAAATTTTTCTTCAGGTGCGTTTTCATTTTGTATGTAAAAACCCACGAGAACCATGGGCGATTAAAAAAAATTACAGCCAGATTTATCACTTCTGAAACTTTTTAGATGCCAAAGGAATCAAGAAAAAACACAAATAATACCTTACTGTTGATGAAATGCAGTGAGCAAACGGCCAATGTTCGCCAAGCACTCTGGCTGTTGTCCCTTCAGCTCTCGTTTTTATTTACCGTCATTTCTCCTCAATTTTGGAATTCTGAAGTATGCTAAATGTCTCGCGCTTATCCCGATTTCCATAATTATTTACAGCGCAAAAATTGACAATTTCAGCGGGTTTTAACGGGCCCGCTACGCTGGAAACAATGGTAAGTGCCTACCTGCAGTTCATCGCGTGTACTCCACTTGGAGTAGCGCAGCAACAGTACGGGTCATGGGTCGTGACCCGATTGCCGTGAAACCTCCCTATTGCGATCTTGGATGGAGCTGTTCCCAAACCAAGCTGTGATGCATCCTGATAAAATGCTTTCTATGGTGCATCTTTGGAAATTGGTGAGAGTGGTAGGGACGAGGGAACTGTATATGCTGGAGAAATCTAATATAGATTACAAAATGGAGTTGTTCTTCTAATTCAGAACAAAAGAATGACTCGGGTCAAGTTTGAATAATAGACAATAGGTGCAGGAGTCGGCCATTCGGCCCTTTGAGCCAGCACCACCACTCAATGTGATCATGGCTGATCATCCCCAATCAGTATCCCGTTCCTGCCTTCTCCCCATATCCCCTGACCGCTATCTTTAAGAGCTCTATTCAGCTCTCTCTTGAAAGTATCCAGAGAACTGATCTCCACCGCCCTCTGAGGCAGAGAATTTCAGACTCGCAACTCTCTGAGAAAAAGTGTTTCCTCGTCTCCATTCTAAATGGCTTACAGATTCAGATTCAGATTCAATTTTAATTGTCATTGTCAGTGTACAGTACAGAGACAACGAAATGCATTTAGCATCTCCCTGGAAGAGCGACATAGCAAATGATTTAAATAAATAATAATAAGTGATAATAAGTGTCCGGGGGGGGGGGGGGGGGGGGGTGATTGGCAGTCACCGAGGTACGTTGTTGAGTAGAGTGACAGCCGCCGGGAAGAAGCTGTTCCTGGACCTGCTGGTTTGGCAACGGAGAGACCTGTAGCGCCTCCCGGATGGTAGGAGGGTAAACAGTCCATGGTTGGGGTGAGAGCAGTCCTTGGCGATGCTGAGCGCCCTCCGCAGACAACGCTTGCTTTGGACTGACCACTTACCACTTAGTCTTAAACTGTGGCCCTTGGTTCTGGACTCCCCCAACATCGGGAACATGTTTCCTGTCGCTAGCGTGTCCAAACGCTTAACAATCTTATATGTTTCAATAAGATTCCTTCTCATCCTTCTGAACTCCAGAGTGTACAAGCCCAGCCGCTCCATTCTCTCAGCATGGAGCGGCTGACCTTACAGATAATATATTAGAATGACTCTGTGCCAAGTCTGAATGACTTTGCAAATTATATGGAACACAATATGAAGGACAGGTTGTCTTTTTAATTAAAAAATTCAGATGGAATCCTGCAGAACTAACGTGCTTCTTTCAAGGCCATAAAAAAGCCAAGATTGAAAAAGTATAGCTGACGCTGCAGAGATAAGCAATAACTTGTTATTGGAGGAGCCTGGTTTGGACCCAGCTTTTCCTATATTCTGAAAGGCCATAGAATATTTCAATCGTGCCATATTCAGACGGAGTGTTTTACTGATACCAAAAATGTATAACTGCACTAATTCCTCTTTGTTCGAGTGAGTGGAACCCGGGGACAGACTGAGCAACGTTTGTGCTTTTTGTAATTCCCGCCACTCGTGACGATCGATTAAAGATTGGCTTGATTTGCCTTTAACCCTTTTGGTGTTGTCTGCTTTAAGATTTCAAACTTTAACACTGGTATACAGAAAAAGACACAAAGTAACTCAGAGGAATTGCCCATGTTTGGTCCATATCTTTCTAAACATTTCCTATCCATGTACCTGCCCGAATGACTTTTACATTTTCCAAAATGAGCACCATTGCTTTTGTATCCCTTCAACCCGTCTCCAAGTGTCTTTTTGTAATGAATCGAGTCGAACACACATCAAGATACAACACATGTTTATTAAAGTTCACTTACAGCATCGGTCTGCAGGACATTACAGTTTCTAACAGCTACTCATACTGAATGGCGTAGGCAAGCTTTTGGTAATATGAATCGAATATTAGGCAGAGCAACTACTACCAAGCACTACATCTTTCCTTGTAGAAACAAAATAAAGCGTAGATATGTGGGAACATGGTGGCTAAACAATATAGGAATCGGAACGTTAATAACGCATATGAGGAAGTATAGATAGTTACACAAAATTACCGTATCTACTGGGTGGCCTGCTAACCTGTCCAGCACATGTGCGGTACAAATCCGCTTCTTCCTTCACCGGAGAAGTTACTAGTGAGGGAACTGGGGATGTGACCGGGGAGCGGAGGTGTTGAGATAGATGAGCTAGGCCCCAAACGCCGCGTGGAGGCCGGGGGGGAACGGTCTCTGATAGTGGAACAGCAGGTCCGGTAGTGGAAGGGTATACAAACGCGAAACATCTGGATGTGGAGTCGCAGGACGAGGTTCCTTCACTGGAAAGAGATGTTAACAGTTGCTTCTGTAAATGGCTCCGTCCGTGTCAACCAGGTAGGAGCGTGTTTCTTTGGCAGGGCTGAGGATGTGACACAGATGGCCATAGCCCTTGTTGGTCTGGAGGCGAACCACCTGTCCATTGGTGAGAGCTTTAAGTGGCTTTCTGGATTTGCCGAAAACACATTTTTGTGTATCGCGTTTGAATTATAGTTGTTGCTGGACCGCAGAGGGAGAATGAACTTGTGGCTGCAAAATCTGCTGGGACACAGGCAGGGGAGCACGGGTTTGGCGAGACATCAGTCACTGGGCTGGGGAACCCAGTATGGGATTCCTTGCAATGTTCCTTAAATTGAGCAGGTCTAGGTAGACGTCCGATTTTGCAAGATATGAACGCCCCATTAGTTGTTTTGCGCTTCGGATGGCTTGTTAGTCGAGTCCGTTGGACTGCGGAAACTGAGGGCTGCTGGTAATATGTCAAAAGTCCCATCGAATAAGAGCCGACAAGAACCAGATAAGCTACTCTACTTGTTTCCCTTACCTCACATAATTCAATATACATTCGAATGTATCGGTGGCTAACGTGGACCACGGTAGAGGGGGAACTGGATGCGGCGGTAAGGGCTGCTTCTGCTGATGTGGCGTCAGGCTTTTGCAGACGGTGCAGACTTCAGTTCCGTCATGTTTGTACTTGGTCATACCAGGCCAGTAAAACATACTTTGTGCCCGTTGTATGTACTTCAACGCCTGGGTGGCCCCTGTGGATGGCGTCGAAGTACTTGTCCCGGAGGACAGCTGGGACAACTGCCTTGTGGCCCTTGACTATAATCTCGTCCTGTAACACCAGTTCGTCGCGAACCAGGAAGTATGGGCGGATTGCGAGCGGGGTGTTGTGTTATTTATCCGGCCAGCCACGCTGCAATTGTAAAGTCTCATCAGCAGCCGTGTGCCCTGCTAGGCTGCTTAAGCAATCAGTAGGAACATACGATATCTTCATTACTGAGAACTGGTCCTGTTCAGAGAGCTGGTTTTGAGCGGGGCCCTTGAGAGCATATCAGCTATGTGTATGTCCTTGCCTTTTTTATAGACAATGTTGAAATCAAACCGCTGCAGCTGCATCATCATCCGTTGTAAACGGGCCGGAGCAGCATGAATGGGTTTATTCAAAATAGTGATCAGCGGCTGGTGGTCTGTCTATAGTCACAGACTTTCTAAAAATAAATTCCTTGAATTTTGTGCAGGCGAAAACCGCTGCTAGCATTTTTTTTTCAATCTGGGCGTAACGTTGTTCAGTGTCAGTGTGCGAGAGGCATAAGAAAAAGATTTGCACTCGCCATCGGTAGTGGTCTGCAGACAAGCAGTGCCAAGTCCGTACTGAGACGCATTGTGAGCGTTACAGGTAACTCCAAAGCAAATTTGCGAGTGTAGGTGCGCTAGCCAACTGCAACTTGAGGGTATCAAAAGCTCTTTGGTGTTGCGGATACCAGGACCATGCACTTTGTGTGTCAGTTCCCGCAGGGGGGCAGATATGTCGCTGAGGTTGGGAATAAATTTCCCCAGGTAGTTGACCAATCCAAGGAACCTTTGTAGACTCGCACATCAGTAGGAACCGGCATCTTGTTGACAGCTGCAGTTTTTGATGGGTCTGGTCTGAGACCATCACTTGTGAAGACATGTCCGACGTAGGTAACTTCAGGGACTCGAAACTTGCACTTCAGGGGATTGAGTTTGAGCTGAATGTCTTTGGCACGGTCCTGTACTTTCTTCAGATTAGCATCATGTTCAGCCAAGTCGCGCCCGTAGACGAGAATGTCATCAGCAATGATGGCGCATGGATACTCAGCAAACAATTGTTCCATCACGCGCTGGAAATCTTCGCTGGCAGAGTTGATGCCAAAGAGCATTCTCAGGAATTTGTAGCGGCCGAAGGGGATGCCGAACGTAGTAAGGTTGGACGAGTCTGGGTCCAGCGGAATCTGCCAAAACGAGCTTTTGGCATCCAGAACGGAGAACACTGATGCGTTGCCTATTTGAGCAGCAACTTCATCTACTTTTCGCATAGGGTAGGGCGGGCGTTTGATAGCAGCGTTGAGATCTCTGGGATTTATGCAGATACGGATCTCCTTGTTTTTCTTCGTTGCGACCACCATGGTGGAAACCCAGTCAGATGGGTCAGTAACTTCAACAATGGAGACCATCCGCTTGAATTCATTGTCTACTCTGTCACGCATGGCATGTGGAACACTATGTGGTGCTCGAACCAGAAGAGTGACGTTGGGATCAACGGCAATGTGGTACTTGAGGGGCAATTTGCCAAACTTGTCGTTAAATAGTTCTCTGTATTGAGAGAGTATTTGCCGAGTGGGGTCCTCAGCAAGAAAAGGTTGATGGACAGCGCGGCCAAAGTATACTCGGCCTAGATCGTGGCATGCATTGATACCGAGCAGTCTCAGAATCCCCCTTGACGATATAAAACTTTAGGGTGTGAGGCTGCGAGTCTATAGTGCATTTTAAATTAGTCTGTCCAAGCGGGTGTAGAACATATCCCCCGTAGGCCCGAAGCGTGGCCGAGGCCTTTTCAATATGTTCAGCATTATGAATTTTTTAAAACAAAGATAACGAGATGACGTTGCATTTCGCGCCCGTATCAACCTTCGCAATCACAGACCTGTTATTCACAAACATGGTTAACTTAGGCTCAAGTTGCTCGTTAGAGGAAGGGAGGAGAGAGTGGATGGCTGAACTTTCAGAAAGCGGAGCGGAGGATGGCAAGTCAGGCTCTTGGTATTCGTTATCAGCAAGCTCATGTAACATGTGCAAACTCGGCCTTGAGACGGATTGAGTTGCACGGGAACGGCAACATCTTGCAAAGTGGTTGGATTTCTTGCAAAAATTACAGATCTTACCATAATCAATACAGAATTCTCGACCCGTAACATGAAAATTGTTGCAATTAGGACATCGAGCAGCAGACCTTCTCTGCTGCCAGGCTGGGAACGGCTGTTACGACAGGAGGTGTCTCTATAAGATTGACACTATACTGTGAATGCTGGCTAGAGATCACAGACTTAGAGTGAGAAGGTGTTGTCACAGCAATCCGACAGACATGCTCAGCTTGATTAAGGACAGGTCAGCGGATCGCTCTTCTAAAACCCGGTAAAGATCCAGCATATAACCATATAACAATTACAGCACGGAAACAGGCCATCTCGGCCCTACAAGTCCGTGCCGAACAACTTTTTTCCCTTAGTCCCACCTGCCTGCACTCGTACCATAACCCTCCATTCCCTTCTCATCCATATGCCTATCCAATTTATTTTTAAATGATACCAACGAACCTGCCTCCACCACTTCCACTGGAAGCTCATTCCACACCGCTACCACTCTCTGAGTAAAGAAGTTCCCCCTCATGTTACCCATAAACTTCTGTCCCTTAATTCTGAAGTCATGTCCTCTTGTTTGAATCTTCCCTATTCTCAAAGGGAAAAGCTTGTCCACATCAACTCTGTCTATCCCTCTCATCATTTTAAAGACCTCTATCAAGTCCCCCCTTAACCTTCTGCGCTCCAGAGAATAAAGACCTAACTTATTCAACCTATCTCTGTAACTTAGTTGTTGAAACCCAGGCAACATTCTAGTAAATCTCCTCTGTACTCTCTATTTTGTTGACATCCTTCCTATAATTGGGCGACCAAAATTGTACACCATACTCCAGATTTGGTCTCACCAATGCCTTGTACAATTTTAACATTACATCCCAGCTTCTATACTCAATGCTCTGATTTATAAAGGCTAGCATACCAAAAGCTTTCTTTACCACCCTATCTATATGAGATTCCACCTTCAAGGAACTATGCACGGTTATTCCCAGATCCCTCTGTTCAACTGTATTCTTCAATTCCCTACCATTTACCATGTACGTCCTATTTTGATTTGTCCTGCCAAGGTGTAGCACCTCACATTTATCAGCATTAAACTCCATCTGCCATCTTTCAGCCCATTTTTCCAAATGGCCTAAATCACTCTGTAGACTTTGGAAATCCTCTTCATTATCCACAACACCCCCTATCTTGGTATCATCTGCATACTTACTAATCCAATTTACCACCCCTTCATCCAGATCATTGATGTACATGACAAACAACAAAGGACCCAACACAGATCCCTGAGGCACCCCACTAGTCACCTGCCTCCAACCCGACAAACAGCCATCCACCATTACCCTCTGGCTTCTCCCATTCATCCACTGTTGAATCCATCTTGCTATTCCTGCATTTATACCCAACAGTTGAACCTTCTTAACCAACCTTCCATGAGGAACCTTGTCAAAGGCCTTACTAAAGTCCATATAGACAACATCCACTGCTTTACCCTCGTCAATTTCCCTAGTAACCTCTTCAAAAAATTCAAGAAGATTAGTCAAACATGACCTTCCAGGCACAAATCCATGTTGACTGTTCCTAATCAGACCCTGTTTATCCAGATGCTTATATATATTATCTCTAAGTATCTTTTCCATTAATTTGCCCACCACTGAAGTCAAACTAACAGGTCTATAATTGCTAGGTTTACTCTTAGAACCCTTTTTAAACTATGGAACAACATGCGCAGTACGCCAATCCTCGGGGACTATTCCCGTTTCTAATGACATTTGAAATATTTCTGTCATAGCCCCGGCTATTTCTACACTAACTTCCCTCAATGTCCTAGGGAATATCCTGTCAGGACCTGGAGACTTATCCACTTTTATATTTTTCAAAAATGTCAGTACTTCTTTTACTTTGAAACTCATAGTATCCATAGCTACTCTACTAGTTTCCGTTACCTCACATAATTCAATATCCTTCTCCTTGGTGAATACCGAAGAAAAGAAATTGTTCAATATCTCCCCCATCACTTTTGGCTCTGCAGATAGCTGTCCACTCTGTCTCTCCAATGGACCAATTTTATCCCTCGTTATCCTTTTGCTATTAATATAGCTGTAGAAACCCTTTGGATTTACTTTCACCTTACTTGCCAAAGTAACCTCATATCTTCTTTTAGCTTTTCTAATTTATTTCTTAAGATTCTTTTTACATTCCTTATACTCCTCAAGCACCTCATTTACTTCATGCTGCCTATAATTATTGTAGATCTCCCTCTTTTTCCGAACAAGATGTCCAATTTCCCTTGAAAACCAGGGCTCTTTCCAATTTTTACTGTTTCCTTTCAACCGAACAGGAACATAAAGATTCTGTACTCTTAAAATTTCCCCTTTAAATGTGCAAAGCGCTTCCGCCCAATCTCCCTGCTATGCCACCCGTACAAGCTGTTTGAGCGCCTGATCCTCAACAGGCTTGCCCCAGTCGCTGAACCAGCCATCATCCCTCAACAAGCTGGATTCCGACCTGGCAAATCCACAACAAGTCAACTTCTGAATCTCACACAGCACATTGAAGACGGGTTCCAGAAAGGACTGGTGACAGGAGCCGTCTTTGTTGATCTGTCTGCCGCGTATGACACTGTGAACCACCGCCTCCTCCTAAAAAAGATCTTGGAGAATACCAAAGACCTGGCACTCACGGACCTCATCGGAGCCCTCCTGATAGATAGGCGCTTCTATGTTGTCCTTAACAACAAGCAAAGTCGCTGGCGACGACAACGGAATGGCTTGCCTCAAGGTAGTGTGCTGGCTCCACTACTATATAACATCTACACCAATGACCAGCCAATGGACCAGAACACTGAGCGGTTCATCTACGCCGACGACCTCTGTGTAACATCCCAAGAGAGTACGTTTGAAGCTGTAGAAGCGAATCTCATCTCACTCCTAGATGAGCTACACCTCTACTACGAGCGCAACCACCTACACGCAAACCCTGCGAAGACCCAAGCCTGCTCGTTCCATCTCAGGAACCGGGAAGCAAACAGACCCCTTAACATCACATGGTCTGGAACACCTCTTGAGCATTGCACCAACCCTGCCTACCTCGGTGTAACACTGGATCGCACTCTCCTATAAGGAACACGTCAATAACACCAAACTGAAAGTTAACTCCCGAAATAACATCCTCCGGAAGCTGACCAACTCCAAATGGGGAGCCACAGCACACACATTAAGATCTACTGCTCTGGCCCTGTGCTACTCCTCTGCGGAGTATGCGTGTCCTGTTTGGGAGAGATCATCCCATGCCAAGAAACTAGACCCAGCGTTGAATAACACCTGCCGCTCAATCACTGGCTGCTTGAAGCCCACCAACATAAACCACCTGCACCTCCTCGCTGGCATTGCCCCTGCTGATGTGAGACGGGAAGTCGCCAGCCGAGTAGAGATGACCAAGGCCACCAGTGATGAACGCCACCTCCTCTACGGACGTGTACCCCCGGCCCCCGGCTGAAGTCCAGGAGAAGCTTTCTCAGCCATGTCCAGCCCCTAATAGCATCACGGGAAGAAACCAGACTCCAACTATGGACAAAAAGGCTTGAGGACGACCCCCCTCCTACTGACATGGGTATCCCTCCTACTGAAGCCCTCCCTCCGGGCTCAGAAGCACCATGGGTCCAGTGGAAGACGCTCAACCGCCTGAGAACAGGAACAGGGCGATCAAAAGCTGCCATGGCCAGATGGGGCTATGAAACTGGCCAAACCACCTGTGAATGTGGAGAAGAGGACCATACAATGCAGCACTGCCTTGTCTGCCCCCTACTACCCAACCAGTGCAGCTCAAAGGATCTTGCAGTGTT
Source organism: Amblyraja radiata (assembly GCF_010909765.2). NCBI lineage: Eukaryota > Metazoa > Chordata > Chondrichthyes > Rajiformes > Rajidae > Amblyraja > Amblyraja radiata. Next base: position 2,878,214 of record NC_045969.1, read on the forward strand.
CAATAAAAACGCAAAGGACTGTGTAAAGGAATGGGAAACTGTCATATAGCCAACCAGCTTCAAAGACACGAAAAGAAGAAGAAGTGTTACGGAGCAGTTCATCTCGTAACTTGTTATTAAGCATACCTCCAACAATCTTGTCACGGATGAGTTCAATACAATACAATACAATTCAATTTATTGTCATTTGGACCCCTTGAGGTCCAAACGAAATGCCGTTTCTGCAGCCATACATTACAAACAAATAGACCCAAGACACAACATAATTTACATAAACATCAATCACATTGCTGTGATGGAAGGCCAAAAAAACTTCTCTCTCCACTGCACTCTCCCCCCCCCCCCCCCCCGATGTCAGAGTCAAAGTCAAAGTCAAAGCCCCCGGCGGGCGATGGCGATTGTCCCGTGGCCATTAAAGCCACGCCGGGTGATGCAAGGTCGCGCACCGGGTCTTGATGTTAGAGCCCCCGGCGGGCGCTCGCAGAGACCCGCCGCCATTCCAAGCCGCGCGGGGCGGTGCTGTAAGGCCCCGCTCCAGGAGCTCTTCAACCCCGCAACTCGGGCGGGAGAAGTCGCCGCTGCGGAAGCCCCGAAAAGCGGTCTCCCTCCAGGGACCCGCGGGCTCCCGGTGTGACTGTCCGCCAAACCCGCAGTTGCAGCCACCAAATCTCCGGGGGTCGGGTCGCAGCAGCGTCCACCACAGCTCCACCCGCTCTGGACTCGGCCAGCTCCGCGACGGTGAGGCGAGTAGTCGGCACCACAGCCCCCGGTCTTCCTGTTGGAGGCCGCTCCTCGTTGCAGCCCCAACGACAACGGAGACCCGACAAAGAAAAGGTCGGGTCTCCCGTGCAGGGAGAGATTTAAAAGTTACCCCCAACCCCCCCACACCACCGCCACCCCCCCCCCCACACACATACCCCAACAAAAATAACAAAAACTACATAAAAACATAGACATAAAATAATAAAAACGCAGACGGACTGCAGAGGCCGCTGCTGACGAGAGTCGCGCCGCCTACCGGAGTTCATCGCACAATTCACAAAATTGGCAGAGTGTAGCCATGTGTTTCAAGTCGCAAATAAAACATTCTATCGGCTCATCATTCTGTTGCATATGAGGATAAAACTTGGTACGTTCGATAATGTAGTATGAGGGGAGGGCACACAACTGTCTGAACTTTGCAAGTAGGACAGCAGGGTCATCAACCGTCTCTGCAGGCATTTGGATCTGTCCATTCGCATCGAAAACAGCAGGCTCAAATGTGAAACTGTCCGCACATTTCATTGCCTCTGGGCCAGCTAGGTTTAGCAACACGAAGCACGTACATCTGGAGGATCGTTGCGATGAACGATGCGAACATAGTGAGTAGTGACACTCGGAAATGGAGCAAGCGTTCAGCAATGTCAGAGTCAAAGATCAGAGGATTAGGACGGCGAGACTCGTTTGGCATGATAGACATAGCTGGCACATAAAACAAATATTAAAAAAACAAAACCCGATAAACGTGAACGGAGTAGGTAAGACACTCTTTTTTTTTTTTTTGTTTTTTTTTTTTTTGTTTATTTTATTAGATGTTAATACAATACAAAACAATACAGTGGCACCTAATTTTAGGTGCCAACTATGTCATACCGTAATCCATTCTATGTACAACCTCTAGTTTTATGTTATGAGTAGGCAAGACAAGAAAAAGAAAACAATAGAATGGGGAAAGAGTGGAAAAATGGTAGAGAGTAGAAAAATGTGAAGTGTGGATATAAAAAATAAAAATAAAAAAATAAAATAAAAAAGAAAAAGTGGAAAGTAGAAATAGAAGAGAAGGCCCCTTAAAAGAGAATTTTTCAAATCTATATTCGGAGATGTAGATCTATCCACGTCATGAACTGAAATCAGCAATCCTTATGGTACCGCTGCATCACATGATTCCAAAAAGTCGATGAAAGGAGACCAACTCCTTAAGAATTGGTCATATTTATCTATTAATCGGAGTCTCATTTCTTCAAGGCGTGCTATGTCCATCATATTCCTAATCCACATTTTAACAGTTGGTATGGTTGTATTTTTCCAAAATTTAAGTATCAATTTCTTTCCAATTATTAACCCATAATTAAAAAAATCATTTTGGTCTTTATTTAAATTGGTATCTTCTCCTATTATTCCAAATATAATCCATTCCATTTTGGGTTCTATTCTTGACTTGAAGAGCTTTGTAAATATATCAAATATATCACTCCAAAATGTATTCAACTTTGTACATCCTACAAATGAATGTGTTAAATTAGCGTTTTGAAACAAACATTTATCGCATCTGGGAGAGACGTTTGGATAAAATTTATTCAACCTCGTTTTTGAATAATATAGTCTATGTAATAATTTGAATTGAATTAAATTATGTCTTGTATTAATAGAACAGTTATGTGTATTCATCAAATACTTTTCCCATCTATCCTTCGAGATCTTTATCATTAGCTCATGTTCCCAATCTTCCCTTAGTGCTTCTGTTGAGGGTGATTCTCTATCTAATATATTATTATAAAAGTATGAAATTAATTTTTGTGAATCAGCCTTAATATTCATTGCTTCTTCTAAAGGGTCTAAAAATATAGTTTGAAATCTATGTATATATTTCTTCATAAAGTCACATACCTGTATATATTTAAAATATTGATTATCCTTCAATTTAAATTTTAATTTTAATTGTTGAAATGATAACAGTTTACCCAACTCATACATATCCCCTACTTTCCTAATCCCCAGTCTATCCCATTGTTGATATGTGTTGTCGATGAGAGAAGGTTTGAATGCGGGGTTGTTCAATAGTGGGGTTAGTACTGATAAATTATTTAATTTCAAGGATACTTTTATTTGTTTCCAAATTCTTATTATATTGTGAATAATTGGGTTCTTCTTATATATTATACTATTCAATTTTATCGGTGAGAGCAGGATCATTCCTATATCGTGCGGATAGCACTCCTCTTTCTCCATTCTTATCCACTCCAACTGCTGAGTGGAACTATCCAGCCAGTACATTATGTTCTTAATATGCACTGCCCAGTAGTAATACATAAAGTTAGGTAATGATAAACCCCCAACTTCTTTAGATTTGCACAAATGCTTTTGTTGAATTCTATGTGTTCTGTAATCCCATATAAAATTAGTGACAGTGGAATCTAGTTTTTTGAAAAAATATTTTGGAATATATATTGGGATCGCTTGAAACAAATATATTAATTGTGGTAAGAAAGTCATTTTTATAGCGTTAATTCTACCTATCAATGAGAGCGGAAGTGTTTTCCAAAATTTAATCATATCATTCAGTTTATTTAATAGTGGTATAAAATTGGCACTAAATAATGATTTGTGTCTTCTTGTAATTTGAATACCCAGATACTTGAATTTTTCTGTTGCAATTTTGAAGGGGAATTTTAGTAAGTGTCTCGAATCCTGTGGTTTTAAAGACATAATTTCGCTTTTATCCCAATTTATTCTATATCCTGAAAAAGAGCCGAATTCCTCAATTAGTGTTAATAAGGTGGGTATACTCGTTTGTGTATTAGTAATATATAAAAGAATATCATCAGCATATAGTGAAATTTTATTCTTTGAATCCTTAGTGTTATATCCGTGAATATTCGGGTGATTTCTAATCCTTTCGGCCAACGGTTCTATCATAAGGGCAAATAGCAATGGTGATAAGGCACACCCTTGCCTATTACCCCTTGATAAGTAAAATTTTGGAGATAGCGTATTGTTAGTTAATATTCTTGCCGTAGGTCTATCGTAAAGTAGTTTAACCCATCTAATAAAATTCTCTCCCATATTGAATTTTTGGAGTACCTTGTATAAATACTGCCATTCTACTTGATCAAATGCCTTCTCTGCATCCAGCGTGATAACTGAAATATCTTCATTGTCCTCATTATGAGAGTACATTATATTGAAAAGCCTTCTCAAATTATTAAATGATTGTCTTTTGGGTATAAATCCCGTTTGATCCGTATTTATTAAATTGTTAATATAAATATTTAGCCTTCTAGCTAGAATCTTTGCTAAAATTTTCTGATCCGTATTTAGTGGTGAAATAGCTCTATAAGAACCCGGTTCATCTAAATCTTTATCTTTTTTTGGTATAAGTGTTATTGTTGCTTCTGCTAGGGTTTCTGGTAGTTTATTTTCGGTATAAGCCTGCGTGTATAAATTGAATAATCTTGGTATAATTGACTCCTGAAATCTTTTATAAAATTCATTACTAAAACCGTCTGGTCCTGGGGTCTTCCCATTTTTCAGTGAGTTTATTATTTGTTTTATTTCTTCACTAGTAATCCGTGCTCCTAATTGCTCTTGTTCTAAACTATCCAATTTTGGGAGCTTGCAATTATCTAAAAAATTTGTAATTTTACTTACATCTGTATTTATTTTAGATGTATATAAATTGTGATAAAATTGGGCAAATCTCTTGTTAATATCCTTAGGCAGTGTTAAAAACTCACCCTTATCCGATTTAATTTTAGTAATAGTTTTTTCCTTTTCTCGTTGCTTCAGTTGCCTCGCAAGTAGTTTATGTGGCTTATCCCCAAATTCGAAGTGTGCTTGTTTTGTAATTTGGAATCATTTTATTACTCTAGCCGATAGTATTCTATTGACTTTATATTTCAATAAAGTTATCTTATTATGTTTATTTATGGTTGGGTCAGTTGCATTGTCCAGTTCTAGTAGTTTTATTTTCTGTTCTATCCGCTGAAGTTCTCTTTTATTTTCCTTATTTTGAACACTTTGGTAAGAAATTATGACGCCGCGAATATATGCCTTAAAGGTTTCCCATAATAGCAGTGCAGAAATACCCGGCGTGTCATTTATTTCGAAAAAAAGTTTTATTTGTTCTTTTATATACTCATAACCCTGCGGGTTATTTAATATATGTACATTGAATCTCCAAAAAGGTTTTATACTCGGCATTCCCTCAATTTTAAGTATAAAAGTCAATGGTGAATGATCAGAAATAATACTATTATGATATGATGGTTTATTCGTATACGGGATTAATTTTGTGTCCAATAAAAAATAGTCAATTCGCGAATATGTTTTGTGAACTGATGTATAAAATGAGTATTCCCTACCACTTGGATTTGCTATTCTCCAAATATCAGCTATGTTATTATTTTTTATATAAGTATTTAAAAATTCACAGGTCTTAGTTTTAACAAGACGCTTCCCTAGCTTTATTGATTTATCTAAGTATGGATCTATAACACAGTTGAAATCTCCCCCCATTATTATATTTTGATAATTATGCTCTGCGATTAAATCTATTATTTTCCTAAAAAATTGTGGGTTATCAAAATTAGGCGCGTAAATATTTATCATAGTTAATGGTGTATTGTAAATTTCTCCCGTGACTATAACATATCTTCCCTCTTTATCAGATATATTTCTTTAATTTAAAAGGTATACCCTTCCGAATTATAATAGCCGTGCCTCTTGCTTTAGAGGTGAATGAGGAGTAATAGGTTTGACCTATCCAATTTGCCCTTAATCTGATCTGAGTTTGTTGTTTCAGATGTGTCTCTTGTAGGAAAGCAATATCTATATTTAATGATTTTAATTGTGCCAGAATTTTACCCCTCTTAATTGGCTCATTCGCACCTCTGATGTTCCAACTACAGAAGGTGAGACCTCCGATATTTATTCGACTATTATCTTGCATTGGCTATTATTACCAGACTGTATGATTCATGTGATGCAGCCAAGTACCTCGGAATCCCGAATCCAGAGTTGTCCTTCATAATTTCTACAGTAGTTCTACATCTCCTGACACTTTTAAACATAAATAAGGGAAAGAGAAAAACATAAAATAAAGTGTACATAAAAATTGTTAAGTCACACAACAAATAATTGTGAATAAACAAAAAAAGTGAATGTAATTTATCAAAAAAGCGATAAATTACAAAAAAGCCACCTAAGGCAGCTAGATTTGTTTTTAAATTGACCTCCGTCGATGAGATTATGCACTGGGCCTTGTCCCCCTATTAGAATTTGACCCAACGTTAGTCGGTTCCCTCTAATTGTTACCAAAATTATCATATCAGGTCAATTAATCGCTGAACAGCTTAAAATAGAATAAAATAAAAGGGAAGGTAGAAGATTTGGATTAAAATTAAAGAAATTATGGGTTAAAGTACCTCGTCAATAATGACACTTTTCATTTACCTGTATGTTAAGTCATTCATAATTAGTATTTAGTATTTAAAATATATGTCTAACCTCCCCCATCCTTCCTGCTATATAGTTAGTCGTGTTAGTATAGTACATTGCGCCTTTAACGTTAGTTGAGTTTATTGCGCGTAAGTGGTTAATTAGTTAGTTAATTATATATATAAATAATAGGTCATATATCATATAGTGTGGAACAGATGCCTCATAATGGCCATTTCAAAAGGAGACGGTCTCATAGTTCTCCGTGCTGAGGGATTTGTTGACGAGCTTGCGACCTTGAGATTCCATCTGTGCTTTCAGTTCAGAAGTTTAATTCGGCCTCTGTTATTGAACAACACATTCTTGCCAGATAAGCCTGTCTGGTAACCGTCTGAAGCGTTCTAGTGTCTTAATTGAAACAGAAAAAACAAAGTTCCACAGATAAAATGTCTATTATTCTCCTGACACTCTCTGACACCATGTAATGAGTTGAGTCGAACACACATCAAGATACAACACATGTTTATTAAAGTTCACTTACAGCATTGGTCTGCAGTACATTACAGTTCCTAGCAGCTACTCATACTGAATGGCGTAGGCAAGCTCTAGGAAATATGAATCGCATATTAGGTGGAGCAACTACTAACAAGCACAATTGGTTAGTAGGAAATAACCAATCTACACTTTTATCTGTTGTGGTACTTGCTTCAACAACCTCCTCTGGCAGCCTCATTGACACCATCTCCCATAGCTCCCTCACCAATGATACACAAACCCTTCACCTGAAACCAATATCAAAAATCTTTTATATCCAAGATTATTAGGCCCACACTATGAATGATTAATCCCTCTGATTGGACTGTGTTTACCCTCAATTTGACTAAATTGATATATCAGAAAATAATGGTCAAACAAAATGTGTAGGAAGGAACTGCAGATGCTGGTTGATACCAAAGATAGACACGAAGTACTGGAGTAACTCAACGGGTCAGGCAGCGTCTCTGGGAAAAGGAATAGGTGATCTTTCAGGTTGTAACACTTCTTCAGTCTGAGTCTGTATCGCCTAACGTCTCGAGTCCTGTATCGCAGGATCGTCCTGAAAAACAAAAACACAAAATAAATTTATCTCCACTCTCATCAGTGAGTTGGTACAAAATAAAAGCTGAAAATAACACATGGGTATCGGGCACAGCGGGTAGAGCCGCTACCTCACAGCGCCAGAGACCCGGGTTCAACCTTGACTTTGGGTGCTGTTTGTATGGAGTATGTACGTTCTCCCCGTGACCTGCGTGAGTTTTCTCTGAGATCTCCGGTTTCCTCCCTCATCCCAAACACGTACAGATTTGTAGGTTAATTGCCCCTCTGTAAAATCTCCCCTAGTGTGCAGGGAGTGGATGAGAAAGTGAGATAATATGGAACTGGTGTTCTTGAAGGTAACATGGAACTAGGGGGTGGCACGGTGGTGCCGAGGTAGAGTCGCTGCCTTATGGCACCAGGGACCCGGGTTCGATCCTGACTACGGGTGCTGCTGTACAAAATTTGTACGTTTTCCCCGTGACCTGTGAGGGATTTCTTCTGGGAGCTCCGGTTTCCTCCCACAGGTTTGTACGTTAATTGGCTTCGGTATAATTGTAAATTGTCTCTAGTGTGTGTGGGATAGTGTTAGTGTGCGGGAATTGTGATGAAGCCGAATAAAGTTACAAAAATAAGAAAATATTAAAATAGGTTTCTGGGCTAGATTACAGCTTATCTTTATTGTCAAATTAGGCTTGCCTCAGGTTGCGGTGTGTGAGATAATAAATACCATAACATTGTCCCAAGTGACAAGCAGAGAGGAGCTAGATCTCTTTGAAGTAAGATGCCGTAAACCAAATGGTCAATGTTATGGGGGAGGAGGTGAGAAAGGAAGAGAGAAACAGCTAGTCATATCTGTGAAGTAAGATGCCGTAAACCAAATGGCCAATGTTTATGAGGGACCAAATGACAGAGAGGAAGCAGCGAAAGAGCTAGGGTGATCTCTGTGAAGATAAAATGGCATAAACCAAATGGCCAATGTTTATGAAGGACGAAGTGACGAGAGAGGAACCAGGGAAGTAGAAAGATAAAATGTCGTAAACCAAATGGCCAATGTTATCTTGTACCATGTAAACAAAATGCCTTTGATGTGATGCATTCTGTGGAAACCTTTTCCTGTACCTCTGACCATGACTAATGTCTGTGGAATGTGCTAAGGGGACAAAAAAAACTATTTAATGCAATGTAACTCTTGTTCAGAGAAGTGGACTGAGGACAGTCGAGTGTCTACATTGGTCACTTGACTGGAGTTCTCCCTCCCTTCCATCGGCCGATAATAAGTAAAGTTGTGAACTGGTCTAACAAACAGTTTGTGTGGTGTCTGTTTATTAAGAAGCGAACCTGGTTTAGTTGTTAAGAAAAGTAGCTTTTTCAATTGCTGGTCGGAGAGTACTTATCTTGTTTCCGCGCTGTATCTCTAAACTAAACCAAACCATTAATTTTAAGGCTTTGGTTTAGTTTAGGTAAATAAATGTAGTTATTTGCAGGTGCAACACATCACAGACATGTACATTCACAGCTGGAGAGAGTGAGTGGTTCAGGTTAAGAGGCTGAATTGCCTTACTTAGCATGTCCATTATAGTTGTCTGGTACTTCTGATATTCGTTGAAGTTCTTCTGGACAATGGAGGCAATATTGGACAGATTCATGGTGTGACACTTTTGCTGTGAGGTGCTGTAATGAAATGGTGAACCGTAGTATTATTCATGAAAACATTGAGATTAAGAAACCCCAAATACCATGAAACATTATGCTCCCGACTAATTAACTGCATGTGCAGGAAAGAGCTGCAGATGCTGGTTTATACTGAAGATAGACACAAAATGCTGGAGTATATCAGCGGGACAGGTAGCATCTCCGGAGAGAAGGAACAGGTGACGTTTTGGGTCGAGACCCTTCTTCAGACGACAAATGTGAAAGTCCAGGACATTTCAGTTCTTTGTGCATTCACACCTTCAAGGGATTTGGATGATATTTTCAATGCGAGAATACATATGATCTCCCGGTGCCTCAACCTGATCTCCCGGTGGCTCAGCACTTCAATTCCCCCTCCCATTCTGAATCCGACCTTACTGTCCTGGGCCTCCTCCATGGTCAGAGTGAGGACCACCGGAAATTGGAGGAGCAACACCTCATATTTCGCTTGGGCAGTTTGTACCCCAGCGGTATGAACATTGACTTCTCCAATTTCAGGTAGTCATTACTGTCTCCTCCCCTTCTCAGCTCTCCCTCTAGTCCTCTGGCTCCTCCTCTTACTTTCTTCTTCCCGCCCCCCCACCCTCACATCAGTCTGAAGAAGGGTTTTGGCCCGAAACGTTGCCTATTTCCGTCTCTCCATAGATGCTGCCTCACCCGCTGGGTTCCTCAAGCATTTTTGTCTACCTTCGATTTTCCAGCATCTGCAGTTCCTTCTTAAACTATACATATGTCCTTGCCAGATTGTCACTGATATGGGAAGGCAGCTCACCAGGATGATGGGTATAAGTAGCCTATTCCTGCTCCCACTTTAGCCTGTCGAGATGCAGAGCGGAAACAGGCACTTCCTCTACCGAGGGTACACAAAAATGCTGGAGAAACTCAGCGGGTGCAGCAGCATCTATGGAGCGAAGGAAATAGGTAACGTTTCGGGCAGAAACCCATCTTCAGACTGAAGAAGGGTTTCGGCCCGAAACGTTACCTATTTCCTTCGCTCCATAGATGCTGCTGCACCCTCTGAGTTTCTCCAGCATTTTTGTGTACCTTCGATTTTCCAGTATGTGCAGTTCCTTCTTGAACCCTTCCTCTACCGAGTCTGTGCCGACCAGCGATCCCCACACTATCACTGTCCTACACACACTAGGGACAATTTGCAATTTTACCAAAGCCAATTAACTCACAAACCTGTACGTCTCTGGAGTGTGGTTGGAAACTGGAGCACCCGGAGAAACGTACACTCCACACAAACAGTGGTATTCCCAGCCATCTCCCTCACCTTAAAGCTGTGCTCACTTGTATTTGACTTAAGGTTATTTCCCCCAGTATATGAGAAAACTATGCCCTCTGAATAACACTGTTGTGTTATTCAGCGATCCCCGCACATTAACACTACCCTACACACACTAGGGACAGTTTTTACATATGTATACATTTCATACCTGGCCAATTAACCTACAAATCTGTACGTCTTTGAAGGGTGGGAGGAAACCGGAGCACCCAGAGAAAACCCTGTACGTTCTCCCTCCCGATCACAGGGAGAACGTACAAACTCCGTACGGGCAGCACCCGTAGTCAGGATCGAACCTGGGTCACTGGCGCTATGAGGCAGCAACTCTACCGCTGTGCTACCCTGTCTTTGTTGTGCTGTCGTGGGATAATATCGAACTGGGGGATATAGTTATGAGATAAGAATGCAGGCATCTAAAACTGAAATTACTGAGCTAAGCAAAGCAAGGGCCATAGATACATGGAGCACGGAAGCAGGCCCTTCGACCCAACTTGTCCATGACATCTAAGATGCCCTATCTACGCTAATCCCAGTTGCCCGTGTTTGGCCCATTTCCTTCCACCACATTCAATTGCAAAAAAGGTCCCAACCCCAAACATCATCTATCCATGTTCTCTTGAGATGTTTCCTGTTCCGCTGAATTATTCCAGCATTTTGCGTATTCATTTGTCAAAAGTCCCCCTCGCTTGTATCCACCTATCACTCGCCATGCATTGTCCTGCCCCTCCTCTCTTCAAGTTTTCTCCCCTCCATCTCAATAAGCCTGAAGGGTCCCGATCCAAAACAGCATCTATCTGTTTTCTCCACAGATGTTACCTGACCCGCTGAGTTACTCCAGAACTGTGTGTCATTTTTTGATTAAACTACCTGTTGATTTGCGGTCCTTGAGTGCTTTGTTCTGATTTTCCAGTGGTATTAGGCATATTGTCACCAAAAAGAAATGATACAGCATTACTCGTCGATGCTCCAAATACTGGCTGACTAAAATAATACAAACCGTAAATTAGCATAAACAAGATTATAGAAAATTAGAATCAATATTTCAAGCAATATTTAGAAGTAGAGATGGAGTAGAGAACTTCATATTCCGTGGAGTCAATATCAACAACAACTTCTCCTGGACCACCCATATTGAAGCAACGTCCAAGATAGCACACCAACGCCTCTACTTCCTTAGAAGGCTTAGGAGGTTCGGCATATCCCCAACAACTCTCACCAACTTCTACAGATGCGTCGTGGAAAACAGTTCTTCAGGATGTATCACCGCTTGGTTTGGGGACAGCTCCATCCACAAGAAATTGTAGCAAATTGTGGACGCAGCCCAGACCATCACACTAAACAACCTCCCTTCTATTGACTCCATTTATATCTCACGCTGCCTCGGCAAGGCCAGCAGCATAATCAAGGACAATGGTGAGAGGGGGGGAGGGGGGGGGACTATAAAACCCAGAAGTGCGGGCGTGGCTCAGTCTCTGCAAGATGGAGGAGGGAGAAGTCACGACTCGCTGTCTTTAGCAGCATTGCACCCTGCTTGAAATGGTATGAAACTGCACTTGAATTTGGTGGCCTTGCACCAGCCGTGAGTGAGTGAGTGAGCTGCCAGCACAACAGGCTTGAGTGACTGAGCCACCAGCCCAATAATCCATTCGGCCCACAATGTCCATACTAGCCCTCTGGAAACCAGTCCCTGGAAACCAGTCCCTTCAGCCCACAACACCCATACACCCATATTGTGTAATTTTATTTTATATAAATCACCCCTGAAACTCGATATGAAGACGACTTGCACATTTTTTATTAAATTAGAGAAAAACCGGAAAAACTTCGCGTATTTTTTAGTCCAATCAAAGCACAGTTAACATTGAGTTGTCTGCCAGTTGGCCAATCACGCACTTTGTTTCAGGCTAGCACACAAAATTGCTGAGGGGGCTTCACAGATGCCTGTTTTACTGGAGATTCCGATTTGTTGTTCTGTGGAATAAATGTTGTGGAAACTTGCAGCAGGTAATTGTATTTAGTGGGGAAAGCATTAGAAAGGCTGAAGAAAGTGCTGCTAAGTTGATGGAAGTGTTGAAAGTGATGTAAGTCTTGAAAGCAAAGTCCCTGCTGAGGTCCTGGAACACAATAATTAAGAGCTAGGAACCAACTCTAACTAAAAGGTAAGATCTAAAGTCTGAAATTATGAAAATCTATCTGTATGGAGTTTAATTAATTTAATTGCACCCTTTTATAATGTGAATAAATTCATTCGTTCACTTACTTCATTCATTCACTTACTTCATTCATTCATTAAGTTGAGGGCCTAAACTATATGTATCCATCACACAGTCAATTAAACATTGTCACTAATGCCAGCCTGTTGTAGAGTAATAAGTCTTTAACAGCTAATCTCGGAGCTGCCTGCGAAAACTTACCGGGAAAAGTGCTCCGATCGCGGGACATAGGTACTCGCGGTAAAGTGAAGCCGCGGTCTCAATTAATAAGTGGCCGATTCGCGAACGCGGAGCCGCGGATCATCTCCGCGGGCAGGCGGCAGGGAGGTTGTACATAGTGCCGTCTATAGCGGTCGATATCAGACCCAGACAACGGGAAAAAAACAGGGAGGGATATCGATCATTATTTATAGGCTTCCATTGCAGTGGAATTCCATTCCGTTTTTCCCCCCGTTGTCGGGGTCTGATAACGGCCGCTATAGACGGCACTATGTACAGCCTCCCCCCCCCCTGCCCGCCCGCGGAGATGGTCCGCGGCTCCGCGTTCACGAATCGGCCGCTTACATCGAGTATCTATGTCCCGCGATCGGAGCACTTTTCCCGGTAAGTTTTCGCAGGCAGCTCCGAGATTAGCTGTTAAAGACTTATTACTCTACAACAGGCTGGCATTAGTGACAATGTTTAATTGACTGTGTTATGGATACATATAGTTTAGGCCCTCAACTTCATGAATGAATGAATTTATTCACATTATAAAAGGGTGCAATTAAATTAATTAAACTCCATACAGATAGATTTTCATAAATTCAGACTTTAGATCTTACCTTTTAGTTAGAGTTGGTTACTGGCTCTTAATTATTGTGTTCCAGGACCTCAGCAGGGACTTTGCTTTCAAGACTTACATCACTTTCAACACTTCCATCAACTTAGCAGCACTTTCTTCAGCCTTTTTAATGCTTTCCCCACTAAATACAATTACCCTGCTGCAAGTTTCCACAACATTTATTCCACAGAATAACAAATCAGAATCTCCAGTAAAACAGGCATCTGTGAAGCCCCCTCAGCAATTTTGTGTGCTAGCCTGAAACAAAGCGCGTGATTGGCCAACTGGCAGACAACTCAATGTTAAACGTGCTTTGATTGGACTAAAAAATACCCGAGGTTTTTCCGGTTTTTCTCTAATTTAATAAAAATGTGCAAGTCGTCTTCATATCGAGTTTCAGGGGTGATTTACATAATTTTTTTTACACAATATGTGAAAATTTCATGTAGTTTGGTGACTTGGGTCACGAAATCCTTTTTCTAGACACATTTTTGATGCTCGGCCCACAGCCTATATGTATCTATACACTGTAAATGGATCGGTTGTAATCATGTATTGTCTTTCTGCTGACTGCACAGCACGCAACAAAAGCTTTTCACTGTACCTCGGTACACGTGACAATAAACTAAGTTGAACTGTAACTGAACTGTAGTATTTTCACAAAAAGAATCAGTAATATATAATAATTGGATACGTTAACTAAAATGCTGGTATTTAGGAATTTAAAGTCTAAAAATAGTTGAACAGTGAAAATATTTAAATGAATACTAGACTAAGTGGGACCCATTGGGTCCCAGCATCACACGGGAGGGCTGGGATCTCTACACCAATTCCAATATTGGTGGCCAGTGGGGGGGGGGGGGGGAGTGAGTGGGGTGGCTTTCTGGAGTGCTAGTATGGGTGTTGTGGGCTGAAGGGACTGGTTTCCAGCGGGCTAGTATGGACATTGTGGGCCGAATGGATTATTGGGCTGGTGGCTCAGTCACTCAAGCCTGTTGTGCTGGCAGCTCACTCACTCACGGCTGGTGAGCTGGCAGTTGACTCACGGCTATTCGTTGAAATTCCATTTCAAGCAGGGTACAAGGCCACCAAATTCAAGTGCAGTTTCATACCACTTCAAGCAGGGTGCAAGGCCACCAAATTCAAGTGCAGTTTCATACCATTTCAAGCAGGGTGCAATGCTGCTAAAGACAGCGAGTCGTGACTTCTCCCTCCTCCATCTTGCAGAGACTGAGCCACGCCCGCACATCTGGGTTTTATAGTCCCCCCCCCCCCCCCCCCCCGAAGGGGCGTGGCCTTCATGGCATGATTGACAGGAGAGAGAATCAACATTTTTAAACACAAATAACTCTTTTATTTTTCATCGATGGGAAAAATCCTCGGCACCTGATGTGCGGAAGGGGACTGAGTAAGATGGCCAAAAATCACAGCCGTACGTGGTAGCGTATTTTCTAAAATCAATATAAAGCGCAAACAGGAAGTGGTCAAGATTAGACTTTTAATTATATAGAAGGCAAGCCACCTTTAATTAGGCAAGGCAACTTTAATTAGGCAAGGCAACTTTAATTAGGCAAGGCAACTTTAGCATTTCCAAACCAAAGGCAACACAGCTTTAGCATTTCCAAACCAAAGGCAACACAGCTTTAACATTTCCAAACCAAAGGCAACACAGCTTTAGCATTTCCAAACCAAAGGCAACACAGCTTTAGCATTTCCAAACCAAAGGCAACACAGCTTTAGCATTTCCAAACTATATTTTCAAACCATATTAAGGACACTGACAGGTCAGTAAAACCACTCACAGTTTAGTAGACATGTGTTCAGTGTTATTCACAGCTCAGACTGAGAGACGTGACCCTCTTGCTCACCCATCATGCAGAGACTGACTGAGGCACTCAACACTTCCGGGTTTTATAGCCCCTATGTAAGGGGCGTGGCCTTCAGGAGAGAGAACCTCAACATTTTTTAAACACTAATAACTTATTTTACATTGATGCGCAGCGAAGGGGGACTGAGAAAGATGGCCAAAAATCACAGCCGTAAAGTGGCAGCGTTGTTTCTAAAATCGTTATACAGAACAACAGAAGTGGTCAAGATCAAACTTTTAGTAATATACATGTGCTAAGGCAATAACTTTCAATGGTTTGTCCACATCCGGTATCTACTTTAGAAGTTTATTCCCAAATTTGGCACAGTTTGTGTCGTCTTTATATCCTGGTTTGTGTCTTCAGGTTGAGGTTCAGGTTTATTATTGTCATGTGTACCGAGGTACAGTGAAACACTTTGTTTTGCATGCTGTCTAAACAGATCGGCAACACTCTACAGAAATACAATCAAATCAAACTCAAGTACAACTGATAGAGCAAAAGGGAAGATACAGAGTGCAGAATATAGATCTGATCATTGTAGCGCATCAGTTCCACAGACAATCTATCTTTTTTCTCCACAGATGTTGCCTGACCCGCTGAGTTACTCCAGGACTGTGTGTCATTTTTCGGTTAAAGTACCTGCTGAATTGTAGTCCTTGAGTGCGTTGTTCTGAGTTTCCAGCAGTATTAAGCGTACTGCTACCAAAACTAAATGAGGAAACATTACTCGCCGATAGTCCGAATCTTGGCTGACTAAAAGAATACAAATAATACAAACCGTAAATGAGCATAAACAAGATTATAGAAAATTAGAAGCAACATTTCGAGCAATATTTAGATGGAGTAGAGAACTTCATATTCCGTGGAGTCAATATCACCAACAACTTCTCCTGGACCATCCATATAGGGTTGTTATTCAAAATTCAATTGAAAATCCAAAAATAGTTGAGACAGTGAGAATATTTAAAGGTACATGAGCTA
This sequence comes from Amblyraja radiata, assembly GCF_010909765.2. NCBI lineage: Eukaryota > Metazoa > Chordata > Chondrichthyes > Rajiformes > Rajidae > Amblyraja > Amblyraja radiata. The sequence continues at coordinate 2,894,351 of NC_045969.1, forward strand.
CGGAAATAATTTGCATTGGTTTGTTCACATCTGGTATCTACTTTAGAAGTTTATTCCCAAGGTTGGCATTTTTTGGGTAGTATTTCATATCCTGGTTTGTGTCTTTGAGAATATCCTAGTTATATAATACATTTTAATATAAAATATTTTATTAAGTTAAAGATTAACTTGACTTTTTTGGGTTCTGAATAAACTGAAGTTTTCTAATTGTGTGCTGTAGAGGAGTGTGGTAAACAGGAAACCTGCATCCAAGCTCTTCTGATAGTGCTTGGATTGACAATTGACAATTGACAATAACGGGAGAGGGTGTGTTTCCTGGGGACTTGGTAGTTTCTGTAAACAGAAATCTTCTGGCTGTTATTGATAAAGATCGTTACATTGATGAGGCGGAATTGCAAATGTTGGGCTTTTGACTAAGTTCCTAGAAGTTTGTGATCAACAGTTGGTGATTGATATAACTATAGTATGACAAGTGTATTGTATTAGTGACAAGTATACTTTGAATGGTTACAGCCTGTGATTGATTTGTGTTAAACGTCATTGCTACAACTGTATAAACATGTGACTATGTTTCCAAAATACTATAAAAGATGCCGTATGTCTTCATTCATTAGAGTGGTGGCTCATGGAGAGTTAAGTGTCTGTTGCATACTTGACTGTATCCCTGACACTGTCGCCGGCTGATGATCAGTAAAGCTTGTGCTGGTTTACCTAACCTATTGTGAGTTGGCTGTTTTAAGAAATGAACCTTAACATCTTCAGGTTGAATATTGTCAGGTACAGTGAAACACTTTGTTTTGCATGCTACCCAAACTGATCAGCTATACTATACAGAAATACAATCTAGTCAAACTCAAGTACAATAGGTAGAGCAAAAGGGAAGATACAGTGTGCAGAATATAGATCTGAGCATTGTTGCGCATCAGTTCCAGAGACAAAGTCCAATGTCTGCATTGGGGTAGAGAACACCTCTCCTAGTGTTCTAATAGTCTTACCATACAAAGTCAATATCAATCATTTGGATTTAAGATTTCTTGCTTTAAATTTCTACCGATTCGAAGAGGTGCTGAAAGTACTATCATGTATGAAGGTAGACAAATCTCCAGGGCCTGATCATGTATATCCGAGGACATTGTGGGAAACTAGAGAGGAAATTGCAAGAGGCCTGGTTGAAATTTACGAGTCGCCTTTAAATACTGGAGAGGTGCCGGAAGACTGGAGGGTGGCAAATGTTGTGCCTTTATGCAAAAGGGCTGCAGGGTAAATGCTGGGAACTATAGGCCAGTGAGCTGTAGTTACTAGATCTGTAGTTACCAGATAGTATTCTGAGGGGTAGGATATACATGTATTTAGATGGACAAGGGCTGATTAGGGATAGTCAGCATAGTTTTGTATGTGGGAGGTCGTCATTGAGTTTTTTGAAGACGTGACCAAAAAGGTCGATGAGGGCAGGGCTGCAGATGTTGTATATATGGACTTCAGCAAAGCAATCAGCAAAATTCTGCATGGCAGATTGCTCTGGAAGGTTAGATCGCATGGGACCCAAGGAGATATAGCTGAATGGATAGAAAATTGGCTTCATGGAAGGAAGCAGAGGGTGATGGTGGAAAGTTGCTTCTCAGACTGGAGGGCTGTGACTATTGGTGTTCATCAGGATTCAGTTACTATTTGTCATCTATATCAATGATCTGGATGAGTACATACTGGGCAAGATTAGCAAGTTTGCTGATGATACAAAAGTGGGTGGTTTTGCAGATAATGAAGATGGTTGTGAAAAATTACAGCAGGATCTTGATTGGTTGGCCGGATGGACTGAGGAATGGTTGATGGAATTTAATATAGAGAAACATGAAGTGTTGCATTTTGGGAAGTCCAACATGGGCAGGACCTACACAGTGAATGGGAGGGCTCCGGGGTGTGTTGTGGAGCAAAGGGATCTATGAGTACAGGTGCATGGTTCCTTGAAGGTGAAGTTGCAGGTAGATCGGGTGGTTTAAAAGGTTTTTGGCACATTGTCCTTCATCAGTCAGAGTATTGAATATAGAGGTTGAGAGGTCATGTTGCAGTTGTATAAGATGTTGGTGAGGCCACATTTAGAGTATTAGAAATGTAGAAAATAGGTGCAGGAGGAGGCCATTTTGCCCTTCGAGCCTGCACCGTCATTCATTGTGATCATGGCTAACCATCCACAATCAGTAACCCGTGCCTACCTTCTCCCCAAATCCCTTGATTCCGCTAGCCCCGAGAGCTCTATCTAACTCTCTTTTAAATTCATCCAGTGATTTTGGCCTCTACTGCCTTCTGTGGCAGAGAATTCCACAAATTCACAACTCTCTGGGTGAAATTTTTTTTTTCTCATCTCAGTTTTAAATGGCCTCCCCTTTATTCTTAGACTGTGACCCCTGGTTCTGGACTCCCCCAACATTGGGAACATTTTTCCTGCATCAGTTGTGTTCAGTTCTGGGCACCGTGTTATAGGAAAGATGATGTCAAGTTGGAAAGGGTACATAGAAGAGTTACGAGGATGTTGCCAGGACTAGAGGGTGTGAGCCATAGGAAGAGGTTGAATAGGCTGGGACTCTATTCCTTGTAGCACAGGAGGATGGTCTTATAGAGGTGTATAAAATCATGATAGGAATAGATCGGTCAGATGCAGAGTCTCTTGTTCAGAGTAGGGGAATCGAGGACCAGAGGACAAAGAATCATAGATTCATGGAGCACGGAAGCAGGCCCTTCGGCCCAACTTGTCCATGACAAACAAGATGCTCTATCTACGCTAGTGCCAGTTGACCATGTTTGGCCCATTTCCTCCACCACAATCAATTGTAACAAGGTCCCATCCCAAGCATCACCTATCCATGTTCTCCAGAGATGTTGCCTGACCCGCTGAGTTACTCCAGGACTGTGTGTCATTTTTCGGTTAAAGTACCTGTTGAATTGTAGTCCTTGAGTGCGTTGTTCTGAGTTTCCAGTGGTATTAAGCTTACTGCGACCAAAACTAAATGAGAAACCACTACTCGCCGGTAGTCCGAATCCTGGCTGACTAAAATAATACAAATAATACAAACCGTAAATGAGCATAAACAAGATTATACAAAATTAGAAGCAACATTTCGAGCAATATCTAGATGGAGTGGAGAAGCTCATATTCCGTGGAGTCAATATCACCAACAACTTCTCCTGGACCACCCATATTGAAAAGCGGTGTTATTCAAAATTCAATTGAAAATCTAAAAATAGTTGGACAGTGAGAATATTTAAAGTTACATGAGCTAAGGAAATAATTTGCATTGGTTTGTTCACATCTGGTATCTACTTTAGAAGTTTATGCCCAAGGTTGGCACTTTTTGGGTAGTATTTCATATCCTGGTTTGTGTCTTCAGGTTGAATATTGGCAGGTAAAGTGAAACACTTTGTTTTGCATGCTATCCAAACTGATCAGCTACACTATACAGAAATACAAGTCAAACTCAAGTACAATAGGTAGAGCAAAGGGGAAGATACAGAGTGCAGAATATAGTTCTCAGCATTGTAGTGCATCAGTTCCAGAAAGTCCAATGTCCGCAATGGGGTCGAGGTGACTTCTTCACTTTTGCTCTAAGTGTTCTTACATTCTTACTAAACAAAGTCAATATAATTCATTTGGATTTACTGTTTCTTGCTCTAAATTTCTACAGATCCAGAAACTAATATTAGCAGCAGTACAAATATAAGTTTAAAGTTTTTGAAATATTTTTCATTTAGTAAGAGAGATGTCAACAAACCTGGTGCTCTGCCCAGATAATGCCTGGAATGCGCATCCAAAGTCTGAATTTGATTTCAAAGGAATTTCCTCCTGTTGGGTTACAGTAGTTTTGGATGTTTGAAACTGTGAATATCTAAAATAATTTTTAAAAAAAATACAAGCTGTGATCTGGAATAAACAACATAAAGTTGCACCATGACTTTCTACACCCAATTGAGAGATTATGTTGAATAATGTTCAATTAGCTCTGTACAAGTACTCCATATGCAGCTTTACCAAAGTCTTGCTTAGATGTACGAGGATGTTGCCAGGACTCAGAGCTGTAGGGAGAAGTTGGGCAGGCTAGGATTTTATTCCTTGGAGCGCAGGCGAAGTAGGGGGTGGGTGGGTACATGGGGTGGGGGTGGGTGGAGGGGGGTGATGTGGGGATGGGGTGGGGTGGTGATCCTTGGACACCAATTGTTGAGCCTTCCCGAGATGTCGTGGGCCTAACTCAATGAAACCCCAGTGAAGGGAGGTGCCTGCTTGATAACCCCAATGATATACTTGCATCTACAGGATTCTTTTTTTTTTTTTTTTAAGAGCCAGTTAACATGTAAGTAGCTGTTTTTTTCCATACAGAGTTATTTATTATCATTAGCATAAGTTGGTGTATTTAGTTAGATAATACTTTGGCTTTGGGCTTGGTTTTCTTAGTCGAGCGCTTATGCTGGAGTTATCGCACAAGGACTTTGTGTTTTAATTGTAATTTAGGATGTAGAAGCTTTGGAGAGGGTGCACAGGAAGTTCCCCTTAGAGCTAATACCCTTTAAGGAGAATACAGACTGGATCAGAGGTTGGACAAATGTAGATTGTTTTCTCTGGAACACTGGAGGTTAATGGGAGACAGGAAGGGGAATGAGAGTCATAGATTGGGAAGGCAGTCAGAACCAGGGTGGAAATGTCAAAGACTTAGAGGGCAAACCTTTAAAGTGAAAGAGGCAACATTTAAAAGAGATGTGCAGGGCAAGTTATTTTTAATGCAGATGATGACGGTGGAGGCAGATATGATAGTGGCATTTCCTAAGAGGCTTTTAGATAGGCACATGGATATGCAGGGAATGGAGCGATACTGTTCATTTGTCAGCAGAGGAGATCAGCTACAGACATTGTGAGCTGAAAAGCCTGTTCCTGTACTGCAATTTTCTATGTTCTATGTTCTATACTGCGAGACTGAAGAAATATTTTAGTTTAGTTTATTTATTATCACGTGTACTGAGATACAGAGAAGTTTTTGGTGCGTGCTATCCAGTCAGTGGAAAGATTATACATGATTACAATCAAGCCTTCCACTGTGTACTGATACAGGATAAATAACTTTTTATCCATAACTGCATTTCTATAATGGTCTATATTCTGGTATATTTTGCACTACCTGTGGTATTTGTGTACGACTTGTTTGTACTCATGTATGCTTTGATTTGACTGGATTGCGCACAAACAAATGAAACAATGTTGTTTACAATAGATTTGCACAGCACTGAACAATCAGAGGTATCTAATCTATCCAGATGTATTCATACAGAGGAAAGATTCAAGTTCCTAACAGTCAATATCACTACGAAGTTTCCCCGATGACCCATATTGAAGCATTGGCCAAGAAAGCACCCCGACGTCTCTACTTCCTTAGGAAGGCTTAGGAAGATAGGCATCCCATGCCCCCTCCCCCCGCCAACAAGTCTCACCAACTTCTACAGATGTGCCGTGGAAAGCATTTTATCGGGATGCATCACAATATGGCTTGGGAACAGCTCCGTCCAAGATCCGCAAGAAATTGCAGAGAATTGTAGACGCAGCCCAGACCATCACACAAACCAACCTCCATTTACACCTCACGCTGCCTCGGCGAGGCCAACAGCATAATCAAAGATGAGTCACACCCTGGTCACTCCCTCTTCTCCCCTCTCCCATCAGGCAATTGTACAGAAGTGTGAAAACGCACACCGCCAGATTCAGGGACAGTTTCTTCCCTGCTGTTATCAGGCAACTGAACCATCCTACCACAACGAGAGGGCATCCAGAAGTAATATCTACCTCATTGGAGATCCTCGGACTATCTTTGATCAGACTTTACTGGCTTTACCTTGCACTAAACATTATTCACATTATCCTGTATCTGTACACTGTGAATGGCACGATTGTAATCATGTATTGTCTTTCCGCTGACTGGTTAGCACGCAACAAAAGCTTTTCATTGCACCTCGGTACACGTGACAATAAACTAAACTAACTATTCAATACTAGCCTCATAATCAATTCTGCTCCCAGTCTGTCCACATCAGCAACATATCACACTGAGACTCACCTTGAAAGAAGCTGCTTTGCATCCTGTCAATGAAAGAAAGGAAATCAATTAAAGTCAAAGAAAGCAACAGTGACTGCACTTCAGATCAGAGAAAGCTTAGAATAAGAGTCTTAGTTATACAACAAGCAAATCGGCCCTTCAGCCCAACGCATGTATGCCGACCAAGATGCCTCGCATTATGCCAATCCGATTTTCCTGCATTTGCCGCATATCCCTGTAAACCTTTCTTATCCATATATGTGTCCATCTGTCTTTTAAATGTTGCTGTAGTCTCTGCCTCAACTACCTCTTCTGACAGCTCGTTCCATACACCCACCACCCTCTGCATGAAAAACTTGTCCTTCAGGTTCCTATTAAATCTTGCCCCTCTCACCATAAACCTACAGTGCCCTCCATAATGTTTGGGCCAAAGACCCATCATTTATTTATTTGTCTCTGTACTCCACAATTTGAGATTTGTATTAGAAAGAATCACATGTGGTTAAAGTGCACATTGTCAGATTTTATTAAAGGCCATTTTTATACATTTTGGTTTCACCATGTAAAAATTACAGCTGTGTTTATACATAGTCCCCCCATTTCAGGGCACCATAATAGAAACATAGAAAATAGGTGCAGGAGTAGGCCATTCGAGCCTGCACCGCCATTCATTATGATCATGGCTGATCATCCAACTCAGTATCCTGTACCTGCCTTCTCTCCATACCCCCTGATCCCTTTAGCCACAAGGGCCACATCTAACTCCCTCTTAAATATAGCCAATGAACTGGCCTCAACTACATTCTGTGGCAGAGAATTCCAGAGATTCACCACTCTCTGTGTGGGTTTGGGACACATGGCTTCACAGGCTATCTAATTGCTCAGCTGTGTTTAATTGCCTCCATAATGCAGGTATAAGAGAGCTCTCAGCACCTAGTCTTTCCTCCAGTCTTTCCATCACTATTGGAAACTTTTATTGCTATTTATCAACATGAGGACCACAGTTGTGCCAATGAAAGTCAAAAAAGCCATTATGAGACCGAGAAACAAGAACAAAACTGTTGGAGACATCAGCCAAACCTTAGGCTTACCAATATCAACTGTTTGGAACATCATTAAGAAGAAAGAGCACTAGTGAGCTTACTAATCACAAAGGGAACTGGCAGGTTAAGGAAGACCTCCACACTGATGACAGAATTCTCTCTATAATAAAGAAAAAATCCTCAAACACCTGTCCAACAGATCAGAAACACTCTTCAGGAGTCAGTGGGGATTTGTCAATGGCCACTGTCCGCAGAAGACTTCATGACCAGAAATACAGAGGCTGCACTGCAAGATGCAAATCACTGGTTAGCCGCAAAAATACGATGGCCAGGTTACAGTTTGCCAATAAGTACTTAAAAGAGCAACCACAGTTCTGGAAAAAAAGGTCTTGTGGACAGATGAGACGAAGATCAACATATCAGATCGATGGCAAGAGCAAAGTATGGAGGAGAGAAGGAACTGCCCAAGATCCAAAGCATACCACCTCATCTGTGAAACACGGTGGTGGGGGTGTTATGGCCTGGGCATGTATGACTGCTGAAGGTACTGCCTCACTTATCTTCATTGATGATACAACTGCTGATGGTAGTAGCATAATTAATTCTGAAGTGTACATCCTATCTGTTCAAGTTCAAACAAATGCCTCAAAACTCATTGGCCGACGATTCGTTCTACAGCAAGACAATGATCTCTAAAGCAACAAAGACGTTTTTCAAAGCTAGAAAATGGTCAATTCTTAAGTGACCAAGTCAATCACCCGATCTGAACCCAATTGAGCATGCCTTCTTTATGCTGAAGAGAAAACTGAAGGGGACTAGCCCCCAAAACAAGCATAAGTTGAAGATGGCTGCAATACAGGCCTGGCAGAGCATCACCAGAGAAGACACCCAGCAACTGGTGATGTCCATGAATAGCAGACTTCAAGAAGTCATTGCATGGAAAGGATAAGCAACAAAATACTAAACATGACTACTTTCATTTACATGACATTGCTGTGTCCCAAATGTGATGGTGCCCTGAAATGGGGGGGGGGACTATGTATAAACACAGCTGTAATTTCTACATGGTGAAACCAAAATGTATAAAACTAGCCTTTATTAAAATCTGAAAATGTGCACTTTAACCACATGTGATTTTTTCTATTACAAATCTCAAATTGTGGAGTACAGAGGCAAATAAATAAATGATGGGTCTTGGCCCAAACATTATGGAGGGCACTCTATGTCCTCTGGTTCTTGATTCCCCTAGCCCTATGCATACACCCTTTCTATTCCTCTCACAATCTTTTACACCTTTATAATGTCACCCCTCAGCCTCTTGTGCTCCAAGCAATAAAGCCCTCCCCTGCTCAACCTCTCCTGGTAGCTCAGGTCCTCGATTCCTTCTTTACAAGAGAATGGGATCCAAGTTAAACCACCATGTTGTTAAGATGGAAAGGGTGTATTACACATTTACGAGGATGTTGCTAGCACTTAAGGACCTGAGCTATAGGGAGAGGCTGAACAGGCTAGGGCCGCTATTTCACAGAGCACAGGAGGATAAGGGGTGATCTTATAGAGGTGTACAAGATCATGAGAGGAGAAGATTGGGTAAATGCACAGTCTTTTACCCACAGTAGGGGAATCAAGAACCAGAGGATGTAGGTTTAAGGTGAGTGGGGAAGATTTAATAGGAACCCACGGGCCAACTTTTTTACACAAAGTGTGGTGGGTGTATGGAACGAGTTACCAGAGGGGGTTGTTAATGCAGGTACTATCAGAATGTTTAACATTTGGACAATACATGCATAGGACAGGTTTATAGTGATATGGATTAAACACAGGCAGGTGGGACCAGTGAAGATGAGGCATGTTGGTCGGCATGGATGAGTTGGGCCGAAGGGCCTGTTTCCATGCTGTATGACTCTTTGACTTCATGACAATGAGTACCTGAAGAAAGGAGAGAGGATCCTTCTGCTCTTGATCCTGGACCTCCTTTTCTATGATTTTCATATCTTCCATCTTTTTTAACAGTGATTCAGAGTTGCTCGTGATCTGGGAGAGCACTCGCTGCATCTCCTCATCGATCATCTCCAGAGAGGACTTCTCATCTTCTTCCAACTGCTTCCTCCATTCAGAGAACGTGGCCGACAGTTTTTCTTTCAGCTCCTTACTGAATCTCTGCAAACCCAACCAGAGCAAGAACTTTCAATTATATCAAGCCAATAATGCATTAGAATTCTCCAAGGTTCTTCACAAAATAGTTGGAGCTATGAAACATAGGAAGATATATGAGAATCTGTTTGAGTGCAGTTCTGGTTACTCAGACTAAATTTTGGAATTTACCAGGCACTCACCAGGAAGACTCCAGCAGTTCAAGAAGGTATCTCACCAATTTCTTCTGTATCGCAGTCAGGGATGGGCTGAAAATGCCTGTTTACTAGTGATGTTCAAATCCCTGAGAAAAATCCCTTTCTTAAATAAGCAGATCAAGATTGCATTCAGATCTTAGCAGGTGGTCACCAAAGTATTTGACATTAAAGCAAATTTTCCAAACTTCTGTTCCATCCCATCTTAGAACATGGAACATCGAACAGTACAGCACAAGAACAGGCCATTCAGCCCACAATGTCTGTGCGAACATGATGTCAAGACCATCTCTTATCTACCTGCACATGATCCATAACCTTCCATTCCTTGCATATCCATGTGCTCATCCTAAAATATCTTAAATGCCACTATCCTTCCCATCTTCACCACCCCCGGCAGCGTGTTCCAGGCATCTACAAACTAAAATACCTGCCCCGCACATCTTGTTTAGACTTTTCTCCTCTCACCTTAAAACTATGGCCTCTAGTTTTTGATATTTGCATCATTTGAAAAAGGTTCTGACTTCAACCCTATCTATGCCTCTCATAATATTTTATACATCTATCAGCAATCTCTGACGCTTCAAATTGAGAGATTATGTTGAATAATGTTAAATTAGCTCTGTAGAAGTACTCCACAAGCAGCCCTACCAAAGTCTAGCTTAGATGTACGAGGATGTTGCCAGGAGTTAAGGGCCTGAGCTACAGGGAGATGTTGGGCAGGCTAGAATTTTATTCCTTTGGAGCGCAGGAGGATATGGGATGATCTTATGGAGGTTTATAAGATCATGAGGGGTTTAGATCTGATAAATGCAGAGTCTTTGACCCAGAGTAGGGGATTGAAGTACAAGAGGACATAGGTGTAATTGGAGGGGTAATTAAACCTGAGGGACAATTATTTTTACACAATGGGTGGTGGATATATGGAATTAGGTGCCTGTGGAGGTAGTTGAGACAGCTCCTCTCACAACATGTAAAGGACATTTGGACTGGTACATGGATAGGATAAAGTTAAGTAGGATATGGGCCAAACGCACTTGTGTAGATGGGACATGTTGGTCAGCGTGAACAAGTTGGGCTGAAGGGTTTGTTTCTAAGCTGCATGACTCTTGTAAAGCTGTATCATGAGTGGGGCGGCAGACGGTAGAGTTGCAGCCTCACAGCGCCAGAGATCCGGGTTCGATCCTGACTACTGGTGCTGTCTGTACATAGTTTGTACCAAATATACTAGAGGAGCTCCTCTATAATCTTTGGTTTGTACGATCTCTCCGTGACCTGTGTGGGTTTTCTCCGGGTGCTCCGGTTTCCTCCCACATTCCAAAGACATAGAGGTTTGTAGGTTAATTGGCTCTTTGACTCAATGTTTTCACCACTCCCGTACCAAACAGCGTTGCCTGGATTACAGCACTATGGGGGTGTCATCCTTTCTATTTATAGTCATGCAGCTGTAACAGGCCATTCAGCCCTACCTGCCCACACAGACCAACATGTCCCATCTACACTAGCCCCACCTGTCTGCGTTTGGCCCACATCCCTCCAAATCTGTCCTATTAACTACCTGTCTAATTGTTTCTTTGGGATAGTTCCTGCCTCAACTACTACCTCTGGCAGCCTCGTACCATACACCCACCATCATTAAATTTTTCCCGCCTCACCTAAAACCTGCATCCTCTGGTTTTCGATTCCCCAACTCTGGGCAAGAGACTCTGTGCATCTACCTGATCTATTCCTCTCATGATTTTATACACCTCTATAAGATCACCCCGCAATCTTCCTGTGCTCCAGGGAATAGTCCTAGCCTGCTCAACCTCTCTCTGCAGCTCAGACCCTCCTGCTGACCTTCAGACGCACAGTTTCTAAAGGAAATATTAAACATTGTGAAGAAACTCCGCTCTAAATCCAGTGGCACACAGTTTTTCCTACCTTGCATTCAATTTCTGATTGCTTCAGGTCTTGCTGTTCACTTGACCAATCCTTCTGCACTTTACGGAGGTTCTCGAACTTGTCCTTCAGTATCCCCTGGGGGAAAAAAAAGTGAAACATTTAACGTCATGAATATATAACGAGTTTCTAACTCATGTAGACCGTTGCTCACCTTGACCTTTTCCTGTCCGACTTCCAGACTCAGGAGAGAGTGGGATTTGTGTTTCCCGATGATGGTACAGGACACACACACGCACTCCTCTTCCTGCTCGCAATAGAACTCAAGAACCTTCTTATGAGTTGGGCACTGCCTGGTGGTGAAGTCGGCAATGGGCTCGATCAGCCCGTGGTCCTTGTAGATCTGCTTGGTCAGATGCGGCTGCAGATGGTGGGAGCAGAAGGAGGTTTCACATCTGAGGCACGTCTTCACAGCCGGGGATGGGCTGTCGATACAGTACTCACACATCACGGGACTGGGCCGGGCAGCAGGGGCAGTGGGCTGGCTCTGGCTGTACTTCTCCACGATGTTCTGCAGAGTGTGGTTCTTCACCAGGCTGGGCCTGGGGTTGAAGTTTCTGTGACATTGAGGACAGTTGACTCCACACATGAACTCCGAATGGTCCCATGCATCGCTGATACATTTGGCACAGAAACTGTGCTGGCAGGGCAGTGCCACAGGGTCCTGGTACAAGCTCAGACACACCGCACAGGTCAATTCTTCCGTCAAGCCTGCAGCCGCCATTCTGCCTTGCCCCAACAGTGCAGAGCAAGGTCCGAAAGGAAGAACGTGGATTCGAGGAAATCACTTACTTTCAGTTTCAATGTTTGTCTGAAATTTAACCCCTCGAGCTCTGCGCTTGCCCAGCCAGGTTACATGTTGAAGAGAGACACAGTGCTGGAGTAACTCAGCAGGTCAGGCAGCATCTCTGCAGAGGAGGAAAGGGTGACCGTTCAGGTCAATATAGTAGATATATTGTAAGCATATATATATATATACACACACACAAATAAATATATGTGGAGGAAGGAACTGCAGATGCTGGTTTAAACGGAAGACAAAACATTGCTGGAGTAACTCAGCGGGGCAGGCAGCATCTCTGGAGAGAAGGAATGGGTGACGTTTGTGTGTGCATGTATATACACATATATGTGTGTGTGGGAATATGTGTGTGTGTGTGTGTGTGTAGAAAGGAACTGCAGATGTTGGTTTACATCGAAGATAGACAAAAAATGCTGGAGGATCTCCGGGTCTGGAGGTGTGAAATGCGGGCAGAGCTGCCAACTCTCACGCATTGAATGTGAGACTCACGCATTTCGCCCAATTCTCACGCTGATCACAGAATTTCTCGCGCTCTGTCGTGAGAAATTCTGTGATCAACGAGATTTTCAAAACTAATATCAACTGCATGGGCCGCGGGTATTGGAGAGCAGGGGGGGAGGGAGGGACGGAAGCAGAAGCAAAGGCGGGGGCAGAAGCGGATGGGGAGCCGGGGCTGGCGAGTGTTTGCTGGGCTGGCGAGTCGCTCGCTGCAGCTCCGGCCATGGAGCAGCTTCAGTGCAAGTCTCGGGCTGTCGGAGGCGTCGGAAGCGTAACACCGCGGCCGTGAGTTTCCGTGCCGAATTCGCCCTGGTGACCGGCATGGACCAGGCTGTGGCTCGGTGCATCTTAGAGGACCAATCAGTGCCTGCTGGAAGTAGGTACCAAGCACTGGGTAGAAGCGGTGGAAGATAGTGGCCTTCAAATGGGGGTGGTTGGAGAAAGCATCCTGCTTGCCCGCTAGATTTTCACTTACTGTAACTGCAAGAAAAATTTTCCCGGTTGGGGAGTTCAGAACCAGGGGTCACAGTTTAAGAATAAGGGGTAGGCCAGTTAGGACTGAGATGAGGAAAAACTTTCTTCACCCAGAGAGTTGTGAATCTGTGGAATTACACAGTGGAGGTCAATTCACTGGATGTTTTCAAGAGAGAGTTACATTTAGCTCTTGGGGCTAGCGAAATCAAGGGATATGGGAAAAACAAGAAAGAGGTACTGATTTTAGATGAACAGCCATGATCATGTTGAATGGCAGTGCTGGCTCGAATGGCTTATTCCTGCACCTATTTTTCTATGTTTGAGTATATGGCAATAAAACTTGACCACTTGATTTTGAATCATTCATGCTTGGTGGAGGTATAATGTAGTCATAGAGTGATACAGTGTGAAAACAGGCCCTTCGGCCGAACTTGCCCACACCCGCCAACATGTCCCAGCTACGCTACCTGCTTTTGGTCCATACCTCCAAACCTGTCCTATCCATGTATCAGTCTAACTTTTTCTTAAATGTTGGGATAGTCCCTGCCTCAACTACCTCCTCTGGCAGCTTGTTCCATACACCCACCACCGTTAGTGTGGAAAAAGTTGCCTCTTAAAAATACTTCAAACAAAACACATTGAAATCATACTTCTACAATGCACTAAAGCATGATTTTAATACATCAAATATCAAAAAGTCTCTAACATGGGAGGGGGGCAACCTCCCCCCACTCAGTTGCTCCACTCCCTCGCCGGTTACCCCCAAGGCCTGTGATTGCTCAGCCCCCCCACTTTCAAAAATGCTCTGCAGCCCCTGGTTCAGACGGAAAGCACTGCCAGATGTGAGCGGGAAACTGAGGCCAGTTGTCCGTGATGTCTAGATCCAAATGTTCAGCGTTCGTGTTTCAGAGTTGGCTAATGTTATTGATTTGTAATTAGCCTGATTTGTAATTAGTTGACAAAACCTGAATTTATTCAATGGAATGTCCAGGGGGATGGGATAAGTAATATTAAAATGACATGCAAGGTGTCAGGCTGTCTGTCACAACATACAGCCCCGATAACCCATTATTTCCTTCAGTTAAATATTGGGAAGGTAGCACTATTGTCATTTGCCACTCAACTATTATGTTTGTTTACCTCACTGACTATTTCTAACCTCCTCCCCCCCCCTCAGTTCCTTTGACAGGTTGAATAGAAATCCCCAATCTCGTTGTTTTATTAATTGAATACGTAGATGAACATCCTCAAGGAGTCAGATGGAAACGGATTCAGATGCGATATTTAAGAGTTTGTTCAAAGAAGGAGCATATTTTAAAGGAGTGACAGAGATACTTGCAGGGAAATGTGTGAGGAGGTTATTATTTTACTTTAGTTTTAGCTTGAACCAGGACATCTGATGAGTCAAAATTTAATATCGTAATTGTGCTTAAACTGACTCCAACCAACCACGTAATGAATATCATCCATTCCAGAGATTTTATTTTTCTGATGCCATTTAAACTTCACTTGGATTTCAATCACTTCAATGTAATTGGGAATGGGGAGCATTGGAACAAAAAATTTCCCTAGTTACATATTAACTGTAATATAATAATGTATGCATGTTGGTATGTGAGACGCTTGGTCTCACGTAGCATCGGTAAGACCAAGCGTAGGCTTGGCGATCGTTTCGCCGAACACCTCAGCTCGGTCCGCATTAACCAACCTGATCTCCCGGTGGCTCAGCACTTCAACTCCCCCTCCCATTCCGAATCCGACCTTTCTGTCCTGGGTCTCCTCCATGGCCAGAGTGAACACCACCGGAAATTGGAGGAGCAGCACCTTGGGCAGTTTGCACCCTAGCAGCATAAACATTGACTTCTCCAATTTCCGGTAGCCCTTGCTGTCTCCTCCCCTCCTCAGCATTCCCTCAGCCCTCAGGCTCCTCCTCTTCCTTTCTCCTTTCTTCTCCCCACCCCCACCCCACATCAGTCTGAAGAAGGGTTTCGGCCCGAAACGTCACCTATTTCCTTCACTCCATAGATGCTGCTGCACCCACTGAGTTTCTCCAGCACTTTTGTCTACCTAATAGTTTATAGTTTGTATCTTCCCCAATGTAACTGAGGGGATCCATTGTGTTTAACTGAAGCTTCTTTGTTATTAACCATGTGCTTATGGTTGTTTTATTAGTATAAGGATGTGTGTAAATCCTCTGTATCGCCAGTCTGAACAGCGCCAGCTTTTGTTGTGGACGCTTTGTGCACATCAATGGCTGTTTTTCTATTTCACCTTGGTGACTTAGTAAAGGCCTTTTTACAGAGATTTTTGACTCTTTGAATTATTCTGCCTTTGAGCGGAACGGACTTTAACACGCCTGGTAACATTTGTACAGCAAACCTGAAATACTCTCTGCCAAAAGCTGCAATATTCCACACGCAAAGTCAGAGGCACCATTAATTGCATCGGGAAACTGAGTCTTTATATGTAGAGGCACGGGTCAGCAATGGTTGCACTTGTAACTAGTGTAACTGACGGGATTTTTCTTCGATAGTTTCCAGGATGCTTCTTTGGTACTTTTGATATTCGTTCATCTTCATTTGGATAGAAGATGTGATGGTGGACAGGTCCACGTGGACATCCTGAGATGTAGTGTTTCTATAATGAAAGAGTGAACTAGTTATAGTTTAGTTTAGTTTAGAGATACAGCATAGAAACAGGCCCTTTGGCCCACAGAGTCCGCACCGACCTGCGATCACCCCGCGCATTTAACACAATCCTACACACACTGGGGACAATTTACACATACACTAAGCCAATTAACCGACATGCCTGTACATCTTTGGAGTGTGGGAGGAAAACGTGGATCTTGGGGAAAACCCATGCGGTCACGGGGAGAACGCACAAACTCCGTACAGACAGCACCCGTAGTCAGGATCGAACCCGGGTCTGCGGCGATGCAAGCGCTGTAAGGCAGCAACGCCACCATGGCCGCCCACAAATTTCCATTCAGAAGCTTCAAGTAATCACATTTTCAGGTGGCACAGCGGTAGAGTTGCTGCCTTACAGCGCTTTCAGCAGCAGAAACGTGCGTTCAATCCCACTACGGGCGCTGTCTCTACGGAGTTTGTCCGTTCACCCCGTGACCTCTGTGGGTTTTCTCCGAGATCTTGAGTTTCCTCCCACGTACATTTTTGTAACTTTGTGGCAACTCTTTTGTGCACTTTGTATGCAAAAACAAAGAATTTCACTGTACCTAGGTGCAGGTGGCAATAAAATATCATCAGCATCAGCCACCGCAGCAGTATCATCATCAGCAGCAGCAGCCATTGCATCAGCTTCATCTGCATCTCCATCATCAGCATCTCCATCATCACCATCTCCATCATCATAATCAGCATCATTATCATCAGCAACATCATCATCATCATCATCATCATCATCATCAGCATCATCAGCATTAGCATCATCATCATCAGATTGGATTGGATTTGTATTCACAGCACTATATTGAAAAACTCTGTTGTACCCATAGACGGTGTACCTAAAATAATAACAATAATGAAAAGAGTTAGTTAGAATAAATATGAAAATTTTCCCAGACAGTGGGTTACAGAAATCAAAGTTTTTAACTCGCTGTAAACCCTTCATCACATTAATTTTTAATTTCTGACTCAGTTAGCAACCTTGCTGCTAAAATTAAATGAGAGAGAGAGAGAGCAGAGAAGATTTACGAGAATGTTGCCAGGACTTGAGGGCCAGGTTAGCCGGGAAGTGGTGTTGGGTAAATTAAATGGATTAAAGGCCGATAAATCCCCAGGGCCAGATAGGCTGCATCCCAGAGTACTTAAGGAAGTAGCTCCAGAAATAGTGGATGCATTAGTAATAATCTTTCAAAACTCTTTAGATTCTGGAGTAGTTCCTGAGGATTGGCGGGTAGCAAACGTAACCCCACTTTTTAAGAAGGGAGGGAGAGAGAAAACGGGGAATTACAGACCAGTTAGTCTAACATCGGTAGTGGGGAAACTACTAGAGTCAGTTATTAAAGATGGGATAGCAGCACATTTGGAAAGTGGTGAAATCATTGGACAAAGTCAGCATGGATTTACAAAAGGTAAATCATGTCTGACGAATCTTATAGAATTTTTCGAGGATGTAACTAGTAGCGTGGATAGGGGAGAACCAGTGGATGTGGTGTATCTGGACTTCCAGAAGGCTTTCGACAAGGTCCCACATAAGAGATTAGTTTACAAACTTAAAGCACACGGCATTGGGGGTTCAGTATTGATGTGGATAGAGAACTGGCTGGCAAACAGGAAGCAAAGAGTAGGAGTAAACGGGTCCTTTTCACAATGGCAGGCAGTGACTAGTGGGGTACCGCAAGGCTCAGTGCTGGGACCCCAGCTATTTACAATATATATTAATGATCTGGATGAGGGAATTGAAGGCAATATCTCCAAGTTTGCAGATGACACTAAGCTGGGGGCAGTGTTAGCTGTGAGGAGGATGCTAGGAGACTGCAAGGTGACTTGGATAGGCTGGGTGAGTGGGCAAATGTTTGGCAGATGCAGCATAATGTGGATAAATGTGAGGTTATCCATTTTGGTGGCAAAAACAGGAAAGCAGACTATTATCTAAATGGTGGCCGACTAGGAAAAGGGGAGATGCAGCGAGACCTGGGTGTCATGGTACACCAGTCATTGAAAGTGGGCATGCAGGTGCAGCAGGCAGTGAAGAAAGCAAATGGTATGTTAGCTTTCATAGCAAAAGGATTTGAGTATAGGAGCAGGGAGGTTCTACTGCAGTTGTACAGGGTCTTGGTGAGACCACACCTGGAGTATTGCGTACAGTTTTGGTCTCCAAATCTGAGGAAGGACATTATTGCCATAGAGGGAGTGCAGAGAAGGTTCACCAGACTGATTCCTGGGATGTCAGGACTGTCTTATGACGAAAGACTGGATAGACTTGGTTTATACTCTCTAGAATTTAGGAGATTGAGAGGGGATCTTATAGAAACTTACAAAATTCTTAAGGGGTTGGACAGGCTAGATGCAGGAAGATTGCTCCCGATGTTGGGGAAGTCCAGGACAAGGGGTCACAGCTTAAGGATAAGGGGGAAATCCTTTAAAACCGAGATGAGAAGAACTTTTTTCACACAGAGAGTGGTGAATCTCTGGAACTCCCTGCCACAGAGGGTAGTCGAGGCCAGTTCATTGGCTATATTTAAGAGGGAGTTAGGTGTGGCCCTTGTGGCTAAGGGGATCAGAGGGTATGGAGAGAAGGCAGGTACGGGATACTGAGTTGGATGATCAGCCATGATCATATTGAATGGCGGTGCAGGCTCGAAGGGCCGAATGGCCTACTCCTGCACCTAATTTCTATGTTTCTATGTTTCTATGATACAGGGGGAGGTTGAGCAGGCTAGGACTTTATTCATAGGTTGAGAAGTTATAGGTGCGATACCCTAACCCCAACACAATGTGCTCTAATTTTGCACACTAATCTCTTGTGTGGGACCTTGTCAGAGGCTTTTTAAAAGTCCAGACACACCACATCCACTGGCTCTCCCTATGCATTCTACTTGTTGCACCCACAAAAAAATCCTGAAGATTAGTTAAGCATGATTTCCCCTTCATAAATCCATGCTGACTTTGACCGATCCTGTCACTGCTTTCCAAATGCGCTGCTATTACATATTTAATAATGGATTCAAGCATCTTCCTCACTACTGATGTAAGGCTAACTGGTCTATACATGGATGGGTACATGGAAAGAAAAGGTTTAGAGGAATATGGGCCATACACAGGCAGGTGGGACTAAGGTAGATGGGGCATGATGTTCGGTGTGGGCAAGTTGGGCTGAAGGGCCTGTTTCCACGCTGTATCATCACTCTATGTCTTTGACTCTCCTGTTTCCACTAATCAGCTCAACCCCTCCTGCACCCCCCCCCCCCCCAATCACCTCTCTACGCTGGCCATCCAACCCCCCCCCCCCCCCCGACACTCGGTCCTGTCTCTTTGCCTCCATAGATGCTGCTCATGCTCAACTCACCCATGCCGACCAACATGTCCTATCTACACTAGTCCCATCTGCTTGCGTTTGGCCCAAATCCCTCGAATGTAGAATCCAATGTGAGAGATCGGGGGGTTGAGGGAATGATCTGCACACCCCCATGATCCAGGTTTAACATGGAGGTAGACAGAAAATGAGGTGGGCGGCACAGTGGCGCAGCGGCAGAGTAACTCCCCAATGACTCTCACATGTACCTGTCTAAATGTTTCTCAAACGTTGGGATAGTCCCTGCCTCAACTACTTCCTCTGGCTGCTCGTTCCATACACCCACCACCCTTTGTGCGAAAAGGTTATTCCTCAGGTTCCTATTAAATCTTCTGGTTCTCGATCCCCTTACTCTGGGCAAAAGACTCACTGAGTCCACACCGACCATCAATCATCCCCATACACCAGCGGCAATTTACATAGGGCCAATTAACCTACTCGTCTTTGGGATGTGGGAGGAAACTGGAGCACCTGAAGGAAACCCACGGCAACATTGGGAGAGCATGCAAACTCCACAAAGACAGCGCCCAAGGTCAAGATCGAACCCAGGTTTCCGGCTCTGTGAGGCATCAGCTCTACCTGCTGTGCCACTGTGCTACCCTGGGATGAATATGAAGTTGAAGAAAGACCCCATGGCACTCTATGGTGGGACTCACATATGATGAAAGAATGGGTCGACTGGGCTTGTATTCTCTGGAATTTAGAAGGATGAGAGAGGATCTTATAGAAACATATAAAATTCTTAAAGAGATTGGACAGGCTAGATGCAGGAAAAATGTCCAGAACCACAGGGCACAGTTTAAGAATAAGGGGTAGGATATTTGGGACTGAGATGATGAAAATCATTTTCACCCAGAGAGTTGTGTGAATCTGTGGAATTCTCTGCCACTGAAGGCAGTGGAGGCCAATTCACTGGATGTTTTCAAGAGAGTTAGATTTAGCTCTTACGGCTAAAGGAATCAAGGGATATTGGGATAAAGCAAGAACGGGGTACTGATTTTGGATGATCAGCCATGATCATATTGAACGGCAGTGCTGACTCGAAGGGCCGAATGGCCTACTCCTGCACCCATTTTCTATGTTTCTAAGTAGGATAGTGAGTAGGGTAGTGTTAATGTATGTGGGAGAAAACCACGCAGGTCACGGGGAGAACGTGCAAACTCCGTACAGACAGCACCAGAAGTCAGGTTCGAACCCTGGTCTCTGGCGCTGTAAGGCAGCAACTCTACCGCTGCGCCACTGTGCAGCCCATAATGTTACCACATTATCTGAATAGTTGGATAAGAATACACCCTGACTCACAATCAAAATGCATTCAGATCATCTCTTCTGGTAACAATGTCAGGGATGGCCCTTCACAATGCATCTACCCAGGTAAAAATCTTCCTAAATGTAAGATTATTATTACTCTCTCAACAGCTTTTCAAGAAGAGACCCTGTTTGTCAAGGTGGTTAACACTGCTACCAAAAGGATTCCATGCTTCAACCAGTCTTCTTCTATGAATCCCTTTCCCATTTAATGTATATATTCCCAATGGAACCAAGTCTTCACTTCGGACTTACCTCGCAAGGAGCTGCTTCACGTCCTGTCAATAAAAGTGAAAAAAGCAGTCAATACATATTTAAATAAATATAGTTCATAGATTTCAGGGACAGAATTAGGCCATTCGGCCCATCAAGTCTACTCCACCATTCAATCATGGCTATTCTAACTTTTCCTCTCAACCCCATTCTCCTGCCTTCGCCCCATAACCCGACACCTGTACTAATCAATAAACTTTAGAATATATATCAATACAAACCTACTGAATAATGAACAGCCTGGATAGTATGGATGTAGAGAGGATGTTTCCAGTGGTGGGAGAGTCGAAGACCAGAGGGAACAGCCTCAGAATAAAAGGACGTACCTTTAGAAAGGAGATGAGGAGGAATTTCTTTAGGCAGAGGGTGGTGAATCTGCGGAATTAATAAGCGAGTTCGGTATTTCGATAAACACAAGGTATCATGGGATTTATCAAAAGTGAAGCAGCGCTGTATAAACTGTGTATGAATTGTTAACTATTCTACCAAGGAATTAATCTAGAATTCTGTTAACTCAATAGCTTCCTTTCTTGTTCTGCTGTTCACACATTACTGACACAGTCCGAGTTCTAGTTCAGTACATTAATCAGCAATTGTGAGATATTGAGAAAGTTAAAACATTTATTATTTTCATTCATTCCTTAATGTGTTTGCTACTGGAATAAGAACATATTGTGTTTGAAACATTTTTGTATCTTTATTCATAATTTATGAGTAAAAATATATTTAATCTGAGGCAGGCAGCGACTGTATCAGTGTGATGTGGGCTGATGCTTTAGCTACAGGCGGTGTGAATGTACCGTTAAGGCAAAGATTCATCTCCGAGGAAAACTGAGTACAGGGTTGGCCATGTGAAGAGGCCGCCAATCCGATATAAGACATTTAACTGCGAAATGCCTGCCCTTTAGTATTGGATAGATTGAGTGGAGGGTCTGGGGTGTTCCAAGTTTGCGGTGGTTGCGGTGTGTTTCCCCCAGCCATCTCGCCCAGTGCATGTTGACCAGCACAGTTCGCCAGCCCTTGTCAGCAGAGGGTCTTTGTGCAGGTGTTACCCGAAGCCCAAAGGTTTTCTGGATGTTCTGTGTTAGGATCGGGCTCGCAGCGGGCTAGCGAGAGGGCTCACAGATCAGATCAGCCCAGGTTGCGGAGTGGCCAAAGGGGGGATTTTAATGGGTCGTTATTAAACTGTTCCTTCTGTGCGGCATCACCAGCTCTCTCTCTCTCCCATATCCCCCACCCCAACTGTTTACATAGTCGGACTGAAAAAATGCTCCCACTCATTTAACGGGTTGGCTCCGCGTTTGCCCACTCGCTGGGGCGGGCGGCACCGCCTTCAAAGAGAGCGAGAACAGGCATCCGTTCTCTCTCCCAAATGGTCTCATTAAGATGTTCTGTCACACAGTTTACTCTTGTTAAGTTACATCTGCCATGTTTTCTCTGAACCCTTTCATTTCATTCTCCCCCCCCCCTCAAAAACAAACAATTAAAAATGCGTGTTATTCATCATCACGATCTCGAAGCATAAAGCAATAAAACCAACATTTTCATCGTAGTTTT
Organism: Amblyraja radiata; assembly: GCF_010909765.2. Classification (NCBI taxonomy): domain Eukaryota; kingdom Metazoa; phylum Chordata; class Chondrichthyes; order Rajiformes; family Rajidae; genus Amblyraja; species Amblyraja radiata. The sequence continues at coordinate 2,916,699 of NC_045969.1, forward strand.
GTACAAATGAAACATAAATCACCCAGTTAATAGTTTTGAAAGCAGTATTTTCTAATTTTGAAGAAGCAAAACTGGAAAATACGGACAACTCACAGGTCTGTATACACACAGCAGCTCAGCTGGCGAGAATGTTTATCGTGAATGACCTATGACCTAGGCATGCGCAGTTGAAATACCAAACTCGCTTATTGTCACAGACGGCTGTGGAGGCCAAGCCATTGGGTATTTTTAAAGCAGAGATTGATAGATTCTTGAATAGTAAGGGCATCAAAGATTACGGGGAGAAGGCAGAAGAATGGAGGTGAGAGGGGAAAGTAGATCAGCCATGATCGAATGGCGGAATGGTCTCAATGGGCTGAATGGCCATATTCTGCTTCTATGTCTTATGATCTTATGAATTAAACCAAGAGTGCATTTGCTTCAGTGAAGAATCACAATTACGCAGGTCCTTCAGCCCATTGACTGTCAAGCACTCATTTACACTAAATACATTTTATTCTCCACATATTCTCATCAACTCCCCACAGCTTCCACCACTTATAACGATACACGACGGTTCGGTTCAGGTTTATTATTGTCACGTGTACCGAGGTACAGTGAAAAGCTTTGTACTGCATGCTATCTGAACAGCTCAGATATACCATCCATAAATAAAATAAAATCAAACTCAAATACAACAGGTAGAGCAAAGGTGAAGATACAGAGTGCAGAATATCGTTCTCAGCATTGTAGCGCATCAGTTCCAGAGACAAAGTCCAATGTCTGCAAAGGGGCAATTTACAGTAATAATTTAACCCCTCATGGCCTTATATATAGTTTAGACTTCAGAGATACAGCGCGGAAACAGGCCCTTCAGCCCATCGACTCCACGCTGACCAGCAATCACCCAGTATACGAGTACTATCCCACACACCAGGGACAATTTACAATTTTTGCTGGAGCCAAATTAACCGACAAACCTGCACACCTTTGGAGTGTGGGAGGAAACCAGAGGATCCAGAGAAAACCTACGCAGGTCACAGGGCGAACGTACAAACTCCGTACAGAGAGCACCCGTAGTCAGAATTAGAAACATAGAAATTAGGTGCAGGAGTAGGCCATTCGGCCCTTCGAGCCTGCACCGCCATTCAATATGATCATGGCTGATCATCCAACTCAGTATCCCGTACGTGCCTTCTCTCCATACCCTCTGATCCCCTTAGCCACAAGGGCCACATCTAACTCCCTCTTAAATATAGCCAATGAACTGGCCTCGACTACCCTCTGTGGCAGGGAGTTCCAGAGATTCACCACTCTCTGTGTGAAAAATGTTCTTCTCATCTCGGTTTTAAAGGATTTCCCCCTTATCCTTAAGCTGTGACCCATTGTCCTGGACTTCCCCAACATCGGGAGCAATCTTCCTGCATCTAGCCTGTCCAACCCCTTAAGAATTTTGTAAGTTTCTATAAGATCCCCTCTCAATCTCCTAAATTCTAGAGAGTATAAACCAAGTCTATCCAGTCTTTCTTCATAAGACAGTCCTGACATCCCAGGAATCAGTCTGGTGAACCTTCTCTGCACTCCCTCTATGGCAATAATGTCCTTCCTCAGATTTGGTCCAGGTTCGCTGGCGCTGTGAGGCAGCAACTCTACGCTGCGCCACTGTGCCGCCCATAGCTCCATAAGGTCATCCCTTGTTCTCCTGCACACCAAGGAACACCTGTATCGAATGATGATCTAGTTGGAAGTAAAAATGGTGGAAAGCTGCCAGGGAGGCGGGTGTTAATGTTTTCATTGCTCTCAAAGGACATCTTAGGTGACCTGATGAGTTGGTTGACCCGATGACCTGTTTCCAATGCTTGATGACTCTTTGACTAAATACTTTAATTTAATTTAGTTTAGTGATACATTGTGGAAACAGGCCCTTCGGCCCATCGAGTCCACGCCGAGCAGCGATCCCCATGCATTAACACTATCGAACAATAGGAACAATTTACATTTATACCAAGCCATTTAACCTACAAGCCTGTACACGTTTGTAATGTGGGGGGAATATACTGCAGTGACTCTGTGCTTGGACCAGTACCTGAATAAAAGAGAAAGCATCCTTCTGGTCTTGGTCTTGGCATTCCTTGTCTATTAGTTGAAGTTTATCCATCTTTTCTACCAACGAGTCAGATTCGCTCTTGATGCAGGAGAGCACTCGGTGTTCCTCATCATCGATCATCTTCAGTACAGTCTTCTCATCTTCTTCTAATTGCTTCCTCCATCCGGAGAACTCAGTCGACAGTTTTTCCTTCATCTCCTTGATGTGCCTCTGAAGATTCAACCAACACAAACTTTACAGTTTAGTTTAAAGATACAGGCCCTTCGTCCCACCGAGTCCGCGCTGACCTGCGATCCGCGCACACTAACACTGCCCTAACACACATTAGGGACAATTTACATTGATACCAAGTCAATTAACCTACAAACCCGTACGTCTGGAGTGTGGGAGGAAATCGGAGCACCCGGCGAAAACCCACGTAGTCACAGGGAGAACGTACAAACTCCGTACAGACAGCACCCGTAGTCAGTATTGAACCTGGGTCCCTGGCGCTGTGAAGCAGCAACTCCAACGCTGCACTACTGGTAGAGTTGCTGCCTTACAATGCCGGTGACCTGGGTTCGATCCCGACTACGGGTGCTGTCTGTACGGAGTTTGTTCGTTCTCCCAGTGACCATGTGGGATTTCTCCGAAATCTTTGGTTGTCTCCCACACACCAAAGACGTGCAGGTTTATAGGCTAATTGGCTTGGTATAAATGTAAATTGCCCCTAGTGGTGTTAATGTGTGGTGATCGCTGGTCGGTGCGGACTCGGGGCCAAAGGGCTAGTTTCCACGGTGTATCTCTAAACTAAACTAAAAACTAAAGATTAGGGCATTGAGGAAATGAACTCTACACATCCATGATCATGGTTCAACACGGAGATAGACACAAAATGCTGATGTAACTCAGCGGGTCAGACAGCACCTCTGGAGAGAAGAAATGGGTGACCTTTCAGGTCGAGACCCTTATTCAGGAATCAATGGGTCACCTATTCCTTTTCTCCAGAGATGCTGCCTGACCCACTGAGTAACCGCTTGGTGTAAACCAGCATCTGCAGTTCCTTCCTAAATATAATATGGAGATAATTGGGAATCGGCATCTCTCTGTTTCAAGCGGACAGGTCCCTGGTTACGAGACAGGCCCTCTCCCAGTGCACTTACATGTAACGTTTATTACCTTTATTTCACTTTCTTGTTGCTTTAGGCTCAGCTGTTTCCTTGTGCAATCGGCCTGATGTTCACGAAGATTCTTGACCTCGCTCTGGAGTTTCCCCTGGAACAACAGCGGAAATGTTTCAGGAAGGGACACAAGAAACAGGAGATATATTGACTCCATTTACACTTCAGGCTGCCTCGACAAGGCCAGCAACATAATCAAGGATGAGTCGCACCTCGGTCACTCCCTCTTCTCCCCTCTCCCATCAGGCAAGAGGTGCAGACGTGTGAAAACGTAGAGTTTAGTTTAGTGTATTGTCACATGTACTGAGGTACAGTGAAAAGCTACAGTGGAAAACGCACATCTCCAAATTCAGGGGCAGGTTCTTCCCAGCTGTTATCAGGCAACTGAACTATCCTACCACAACCAGAGAGCAGTCCTGAACTACTATCTACCTCATTGGTGACCCTTGGACTCTCTTTGATCGGACATTACTGGACTTTATTTTACACTAAATGTTATTCATGTTATTCCCTTGATCATGTATCTGTACACTGTGGACGGCTCAATTGTAATCATGTATTGTCTTTCCACTGACTGGTTAGCGCGCAACAAAAGCTTTTCCCTGTACCTCGGTACATGTGACAGTAAATTAAACGCAAACACAAACTAATCTCAACTCAAGTGCATTGCCAGAAAGAAATCAAGAAAGAAAAAAGGTGTTTCCAACAGAAATGGCCTTGGGTAGGATGTGGTTGAGAGAAAAGGACATTAAAGATAGTTTCTTCAGTCAGCGTATTGAGTATAGAAGGTACACAAAAATGCTGGAGAAACTCAGCGGGTGCAGCAGCATCTATGGAGCGAAGGAAATAGGTGACGTTTCGGGCCGAAACCCTTCTTCAGACTGATAGGGGGTGGGGGGGGAGAAGGAATGAAAAAGGGGAGGAGGAGGAGCCCGAGGGCGGGGGGATGGGAGGAGACAGCTCGAGGGTCAAGGAAGGGGAGGAGATAGCAAGGCCTAGCAAAATTGGAGGAGAAGCTACGGAGAAGATTTACGAGGATGTTGCCAGGCTACCCAGGCGGAATATGAGGTGCTGTTCCTCCAATTTCCGGTGTTGCTCACTCTGGCAATGGAGGAGACCCAGGACAGAGAGGTCGGATTGTATAGAAGTTGAGTTCTGTCACAGTTATACAAGACATTAGTGATGCCACATTTGCAAACATTTTGTTCAGTTTTGGTCACCTAGTTTTACGACAGGAAGGATGTCATTAAACTACGGAGAAGATTTACGAGGATGTTGCCAGGGCTTCAGGGCCTGAGATTGGGCAGGTTAGTACTTTATTACCGGAGCGCAAGAGGCTGAGGGGTGATCTATATATGTATAAAATCATGAAGGGAATTGATAGTGTGAGGGTGAACGTACAGTGTAGATAGAGGAAGCAAGAACTAGTAGATATGTGTTCAATGTGATAGGGGAAAGGTTGAATAGGAAGCTATGGGGCAACGTTTGACTCAGAGGATGGTGTATACATGGAACAAGCTTCCCTTTCAGTGGAGGCAATTGAGACAGGTACCATAACAACATTTAAAGGGCACTTAGACAAGCACATGAATAGGAGAGGTTTCATCAGTCACTGAAAGTAAGCATGAGGTACAGCAGGCAGTGAAGAAAAAGAATGGCATGTTGGCCTTCATAACAATAGGAGTTGAGTATAGGAGCAAAGAGGTCTTTCTGCAGTTGTACAGGGCCCTAGGGAGGCCACACCTATTGTGTGGCGTTTTGGTCTCCAAATTTGAAGGACATTCTTGCTATTGAGGGAGTGCTGCGTAGGTCCACAAGGTTAATTCCCGGGATGGCGGGACTGTCATATGCTGAGAGAATGGAGCGGCTTGGCTTGTATACTCTGTAATTTAGAAGGATGAGAGGATATTTTGTTAAAACATATAAGATTATTAAGGGTTTGGACACGCTAGAGGCAGGAAACATGTTTGCGATGTTGGGGGAGTCCAGAACCATGGGTCACAGTTTAAGAATAAGGGGTAGGCCATTTAGAACGGAGACGAGGAAACACTTTTTCACACAGAGTTGTGAGTCCGTGGAATTATCTGCCGCAGAGGGCAGTGGAGGCCAGTTCTCTGGATGCTTTCAAGAGAGAGCTAGATAGGGCTCTTAAAGATAGTGGAGTCAGGGGATATGGGGAGAAGGCAGGAACGGGGTACTGATTGTGGATGATCAGCCATGATCACATTGAATGGCGGTGCTGGCTCGAAGGGCCGAATGGCCTACTCCTGTACCTAGTGTCTATTGTTTAGAGGAGCCATTCTTTGGAAAGTGAACACACGTGACCAGATGCCATCACATAAAGTAATACATTAAAACATTATTGTAAAGGATTGATCTTATTCATTGCTATTTTCCTACCTACAGAACTATAATACATTTCTGCTTAAAGATATGAACAATCTAACTTTTTAAAATTCACAGAGTTTGTAAGATAAAACTGAGTTATGGAGAAAAAAACTTCCCCCGTGAGGTCACACACGTGACCAATCCTATTTGACCTCTGACCCAAAACAGACACTGTCAGCATAACATAAAAAACTCACTTGATAAACTTTGACAAAAAATATGAATCGTATATGCAGTACAAAACAATATACCTGTAATTCTTTCAGAATTAGAAGAGGCGTATTCCACTATTTTTCATATTTTTTGGTCAGACACGTGATTGAGAATGGGGCCTGAGGGATATGGACCAAATGTGGACAAATGGAACTAGCTTAGATGGGGCATCTTTGGTCAGATGTTTTGTGTCTATCTTCAGTGTTGCTTTTCACAAATAAAATCACAATAACCATTTATACTTCGACGGCCACTCAGTGGCTCTGACATCCAGCAGCATGAAGTGCTTCGAGAGGCTGGTCATGGCACACATCACACATCAGTCTCCTCGACAAACGTGATCCACTAAATTCACCAACTCACAGAACAGAGCCACGACAGATGCCATCTCCCAGAACCTCAACTCATCCCTGGAATATCTGGATAATCCTTATTTTAGTTAATTTTGTTCAGTTTATGTAAGTTAGTTTAGTTTATTGTCACGTGCACTGAGGTACAGTGCAAAGGTTTTTTGTTGCATGCTACCCAGTCAGCGGAAAGACTATTCATGATTACAATCGAGCCGTCCACAGTGTACAGATACAGGATAAAGGGAATAAAGTTCATTGCAAGATAAAGTCCAATTAAAGATAGTCTGAGGGTCTCCAATGAGGTAGATGGGAAGTCAGCACCGCTCTCTAGTTGGTGATAGGATGGTTAAGTAGCCTGATGACAGCTGAGAAGAAACTGTCCCTGAATCTGGAGGTGTGCGTTTTCACACTTCTGTACCTCTTGCTTGATGGGAGAGGGGAGGAGGGTGACCGGGGTGAGACAAGGACATCTATCTTGACTAAAGCTCGACCTCAAACACGATAATCCCAACCAAACTATTCTTTAAACTCAGACAACCTTTGCAATCTTTCCAAACTTTATGAAAGTCCCATCAGATCTGTGGATGAGCCCGGCGGATCATTTACTGGAGGTACCAACTCCTCAAGAACTTTGCTCACCTTGATTTTGTCCTTTGCCTGCTCCAGAGTCAGTAGTGAGTGGGATTTGTGTTTCCCGATGACAGTGCAGGACATACACACGCACTCCTGGTCCTGCTCACAGTAGAACTCAATGATCTTCTTATGAGTTGGGCACTGCCTGGTGGTGAAGTCGGCAATGGGCTCGATCAGCCCGTGGTCCTTGTAGACCTGCTTGGTCAGATGCGGCTGCAGATGGTGGGAGCAGAAGGAAGTTTCACATTTGAGACACGTCTTCACAGCCGGGGATGGGCTGTCGATACAGTTATCACACATCACGGGACTGGGCCGGGCAGCAGGGGCAGTGGGCTGGCTCCGGCTGTACTTCTCCACGATGTTCTGCAGAGTGTGGTTCTTCACCAGGCTGGGCCTGGGGTTGAAGCATCTGCGACATTGAGGACAGTTGACCCCAAACCTGATCACTGAATGGTCCCATGCATCGCCGATACATTTGGCACAGAAACTGTGCTGGCAGGGCAGTGCCACAGGGTCCTGGTACAAGCCCAGACACACCGCACAGGTCAACTCTTCCCTTAAGCCTGCAGCCGCCATTCTGCCTCGCCCCGGCAGTGCAGAGCAAAGATCCTATCAAAGATTATAGAGGTTGCAGGGTGACCTGGACAGGTTGAGTGAGTGGGCAGATGCGTGACAGATGCAGTATAATATAGATAAATGTGAGGTTATCCACTTTGGCGGCAAAAACAAGGGGGCAGATTATTATCTCAATGGAGTTAGGTTAGGTAAGGGGGAGGTGCAGCGAGACCTGGGCGTCCTTGTACACCGGTCACTTAAAGTTGGCTTACAGGTACAGCAGGCAGTGAAGAAAGCTAATGGAATGTTGACCTTCATAACAAGAGGATTTCAGTATAGGAGTAAAGAGGTTCTTCTGCAGTTGTGTAGGGCTCTGGTGAGACCACATCTGGAGTATTGTGTACGGTTTTGGTAGGTTCACGAGATTGATCCCTGGGATGGCGGGACTGTATATGAGGAAAGATTGAAAAGACTAGGCTTGTATTCACTGGAGTTTAGAAGGATGAGGAGGAAATCTTATAGAAACATATAAAATGACTGGACAAGCTAGATGGAGGAAAAATGTTTCCAATGTTGGGCGAGTCCAGAACCAGGGGCCACAGTCTTAAAATAAGGGGGAGGTCATTTAGGACTAAGGTGAGAAAAAGCCTTTTCACCCAGAGAGTTGTGAATTTATGGAATTCCCTGCCACAGAGGGCAGTGGAGGCCAAGTCACTGGATGGATTTAAGAGAGAGATAGATAGAGCTTTAGGGGCTAGTGGAGACAAGGGATATGGGGAGAAGGCAGGCACGGGTTATTGATAGGGGACGATCAGCCATGATGACAATGATGGCGGTGCTGGCTCGAAGGGCCGAATGGCCTCCTCCTGCACCTATTTTCTATGTTTCTATGTTTACTCCGCTATAGGATCTTTGGATACGAGTGCAGAGGCGGAAGCGAAGATCCTATCTTTGGGCAGAAGCAAGATGGACGGAAGCTGGTTACGGAAATGGGTCCTATAATTACTCATTAATCTGCCCATGACCGTACGACGTGTTTTTCGCAGGAGTGGTCCATCTTGCTCCGCTATAGGATCTTTGCTCTAAGTGGCTCTCCCACAGAGTATCCATTCCTGCCCATTAGGTTCCCATTGTGATGAAGAACACGCAGGCATGAAAAGTGGAAAAAGGATTTATTAAAGTTTAAAATGTGAATAACTCTTAAAATATAAGAACATTTAAAATGTCAAAGATGAGAATTATTCTTTCTTGTTATGTCTCTTGTTGCTGCTCACTGCGTCTTTATGTCTCATTCTGTTCTGTTGATAAAGAAAGGAGACAATTTAAATATAGAGATTCAACGGTCAAATTTTAACCAAGAAAATCTGTTAAATTTATCTCAGAAGTCATCATTCAATGAAGCATGCTTTTATATAAGCACGCATATGTACACACAATCACACGCATATATACACACACTAACACACAGAGACTCGCACACACACACACACACACACACACAGACTCACTCAAACGTTTGAAATCCTCCTGTAGAGGCTGCTGCTGCTGAAGCAAATACATGCTTTAAATAACGTCCAACACACTCACCATTGACAGAGCAGTCAGCTCTCTTGAATTATTCAGCGGTGTCTTCACTCTGTGCCTTCTGCAGTCAGCGCCATCTTGCCGCGAACCTGAAATGACGCACTCAGCACCATCTTGCCGCGTTATCCATCCGAAAACTGTTGCAACGATTTTAAGAGCCAAGCCAATTAGGCAAACACTTTACAAGCAGCCAACACATTTTCTGAAGAGTCTTTAAAAGCCAAGACAATTTGGCAAACACTTTGCAAGCAGCCAACGCATTTTCTGAAGAGTCTTTAAAAGCCAAGACAATTTGGCAAACACTTTACAACCACATCAAGGGGACTCACCGTGGAGTAGACGTGCGTTCAGTGTTATTCGCCGCTCAGAAAGCTGTGACCCTCTCGCTTCCTCCGTCTCGCAGAGACTGAGTGAGGCACAACACTTCCGGGTTTTATAGTCCCTCCCCCCTGGGACTCTGAGTGAGGTTGCCAAAAATGACGGCCATAAGTGGCGGCGTTCTCTCGTAAATCAAGAAACTGAAAGTCGAAAGCGGTCAAGATCTTAGTTTTAGTAATATAGATAAATAAATCGTCATTGGCATGATTATGTGTGGGTAACAATCAAAATTTCACACTATGTAGATAAACAACCTGTGCGGACCAACTGGCTGGAGTTTTTACGGACATTTTCAACCTCTCACTTCTGAGGTCTGAGGTTCCCACCTGCTTCAAAAGGGCATCAAAAACCTGGACCCACTGCAGTTCGCTTACCGCCACAACAGATTAACGGTGGACGCGATCTCGCTGGCCCTCCACTGTGCTCTGGACTACTTGGACAACATTGATTACAGCTCGGCATTTAATACAATCATCCCCTCCAAGCTGATTACCAAACTCGCAGAACTGGGTTTCTGCGCATCCCTCTGCAATTGGATCCTCGACTTCCTCATTCTCAGACCACAGTCTGTTCGTATTGGTGGAAACTTGTCAAGACTCGGTAACAATCAGCACAGGAGCACCTCAAGGCTGCGTGCTCAGCCCCCTGCTGTACTCACTCTATACTCATGACTGCGTAGCCAGTCATAGTGCGAACTCCATCATCAAGTTCGCTGACGACACCACTGTTGTGGGACGTATCACTGATGGGGATGAGTCAGAGTATAGAAGAGAGATCGAGCAACTGTCCATATGGTGCCAGCACAATAACCTTGCCCTCAACACCAGCAAAACCAAGGAACTGATTGTGGACTTTGGAAGGAGTAGGATGGGGACCCACAGTCCCGTTTATATCAACGGGTCGATGGTTGAAAGGGTCAAGAGCTTCAAATTCCTGGGCGTGCACATCTATGAAGATCTTTCCTTGTCCGAGAACACTGATGCAATTATTAAGAAAGCACATCAGCGCCTCTACTTCCCGAGAAGATTACGGAGAGTCAGTTTGTCAAGGAGGACTCTCTCTAACTTCTACAGGTGCACAGTACAGAGCATGCTGACCGGTTGCATCGTGGCTTGGTTCGGCAACTTGAGCGCCCAGGAGAGGAAAAGACTACAAAAAGTAGTAAACACTGCCCAGTCCATCATCGGCTCTGACCTCTCTTTCATCGAGGGGATCTATCGCAGTCGCTGCCTCAAAAAGGCTGGCAGTATCATCAAGGACCCACACCATCCTGGCCACACACTCATCTCCCTGCTACCTTCGGGTAGAAGGTACAGGAGCCTGAAAACTGCAACGACCAGGTTCAGGAATAGCAACTTCCTCACAGACATCAGGCTATTAAACTTGGCTCGGACAAAACTCTGAACATTAATAGCCCATTATCCGTTATTTGACTTTATCAGTTTATTTATTCATGTGTATATATATATATATATATATATATATATATAAAAATAATGGTATATGGACACACTGATCTGTTTTGTAGTCAATGCCTACTATGTTCTGTTGTGCTGAAGCAAAGCCAAGAATTTCATTGTACCATCAGGGACACATGACAATAAACTCACTTGAACTTGAATAGTATTACTTCAAATAAATAATGTTTGAAAATTATGCACTTTACTTATGTTCCACTTTTTGAAGTTTTTTGACATCTCCTTTTAACAGTCATGTTATGCATTTTTCTATTGTTGAATTTGAGTCCATAGTGCATGCGGATACTTACAAAGATTGGTACAATTCTAACCTTGACTCTATTGCAGCACAAGTTCATGTCTTTGTATGGCTGTGTGTTATGTATTGCTGTGTTTATTGGATGGGAAATGTTATCCCTGGTCATGTTAACATCATCATATTCTGTGCGGGACACTTGCTCGCACACTTCACAGAACCCAAGAAAGTGTTCCGAAGGCACCATCAATGAGCTGAAGTCAGACGTTGATGTGTCATAGGCTTAATGATGGATGAATATGAGTGCAGGATCAACTAAAGTGGCATCAGTTCGTAAGAGAACTTCTCTGCATGTGTGGCATTTTGAGGACAGTTCATGTGAAGTAATGATCCCGTGACAGATGTGACCTGCGATGTAAGCTAGTGTATTCTCTTCAGGGAGATCAAGTGAAATGCTGCCGACTGCGTTGTATTGGTATGGGAGATAGATGGAGATGGTTTCTTGACTCTGTTTTTTGTTAGTGTTTGCAATGTTAAGATAAATTTGTCTGAGTCGGGGGAACAGTTTGCACTCACAGATGGCTTGATCAGTTCAGCCACCATAACCATCCAAAAAGCACATCGAAACTCCTTCGCTGATGGATTTTCTCTGAATCCGCCCTTTAGCTGAATAGTGGAGAACAAATTCTCTACAACATCCTGATTGATCCGAGATGTGAACATAAAACGGGCGTCTGTGCTTTCCTTTATGTGCTGCCACAGCTGCGAAATGCAAGAAATTGCAAGCCGCTATCCCTTGACAAACAACACATTTTTATCTCCAAGCACTGTCAAGCTTTGGAGTACAGTCAAGCATGATTCAAAGAATGACTTATGTGCAGACTTTTCTGACATAGGCCTCCTTAACATTTTGGGGCCTTGTAAAACCTGCTGTTAAATGAGTCAAACAGTCCATCAACCATTTCAATAAACTCTGCCTTATAAACAGCCTCCCCAGGTAACTTTCCAAGAGCTGCATAGGTGTAGACACCTGCTGCTACTGAATGGCTAAGCACCTGCGCAGCCTTGTTGACTCTCACTTTAGAGAAGCTGTTTAAAACAAAATGGCCTCTGGTTAATTTATGGGCTTTTCTCATGGGCAGCTGTGAATCATGCTCATAAAATGTGTAAATATGTGCCCATTTGATATGTTTTTTTCTGCCATCCTCTCCCTTGACCTCAAAACCATATTTCTCCAAATTTGACCGAGTGTTTTTCAACAGGTGGGGTGGGTCATGCATGCAATGGATATTGGTTCCCCCGTGGACGAAGAAAAGATGGTCTTCCGTCACACCCAAGTTGGAGTAGAGCCGAATATTGCGTGGGCCTTGGTCACAAACAACGGCCTTAGGCTGTAGTCGAATAGCCTTAACCTTCTGCAAACATTCATTGAGTAATGTTTGCAGATTGTCAGCCGTTGTGCAGTCCCATGAATGAAAGTAACCTACAGGTTGCTTCCATTTCCCCATCAAGCCTCTAACCATGAAAACGAGAGCATGGTTGGCAGGCCATGATGTCTTCCCTAGGGATCCAAAGTCCTCAAAACCCTCTACTGAATCCTCAGTAATATTGTAAGAGAGGCTTGCACGTAAACTCATTTTGTCAAAGGAGACTACACATAATGTATCCCTCTCTGTCATCGCCGCAACCGTCTTTCAAAAGCTCAAAGATCTTAGGGGGAAACCCAAGCCTCACTTCAATATTGCACAACCACCTACGTAGTGATGAGATTGATGGAAGTGTGAAAATGCACTGGCAGAACTGATATGCTCGGGGACTCTGGTGATAAAGGGACAAGGCAACTACCTTGTCTGAATAACTCCATCGTCTTCCTCTTGCACTTCTACGTCCGGACGCATTACGCAACTGCGATGCAAAGAAAGACAGTGCTGGTTCTTGTAAAAATTCACCAGCCCCTCTGATCAAGTCACTAATTGTCTTACTTTCGGTAGTATTCTTTCCCATTGATAATATAATCTGTTGTACTCTTTTTTTGAGGCAGAAAGTATGCTGTCTTTCGTTCTTCAGAGCACTGCTGTCATTTACATTTGGTGTGATTTGACGATCAGGTGTTTCAGGAGTTGTAGAAACACTGCTGGGTTCTTCCCGAGGAACTTTGTCTGTAGCTGAGCAGTAAGAATGTTCAGCCTCTATGTTGTGTGACACTGTCAAGAGAAAAAAAATGAAAAAGGGAAAAGAAATGGCAAGCATACTAATGAAAAAGATTTAGCATATACATGTAAATAAATCAGCATCTACAGGTGCACAACCTTTTATCCGAAATTCCAAATAACGAAAAGCTCCGAATAGCGGACATTTTTTCGGTCCTTGAAGAAAGGTCCTTGAAGACGTTCACCGAGGGCGGCCCGCAGAGGTGACAGCGGAACCTCCGGTCGGTACTCGAAGAAAGGGGAACTAAATCCCCATTCATAAAAGAGAAGGTGAGGGTATATTGCGCGGGAGGGTTAATAATTGACAATCTGCTGCTGCCTGCCCGCTGAGTTAAAAAGTTCCCAGGTAGACTCACGATACACAGTGTATCGTGAGTCTTGCGTGGGAACTTTTTAACTCAGCGGGCAGGCAGCAGCAGATTGTCGCTCCCTTCAGTTTCAACCCACCTACACCCCTCTGCTTCCCGGCCATGTGTGTGACCCCTTCCCTCCCCTCTCCAGCTCCCCGCCCATTGCACCGGCGCGGGGGCTTTGCACTGTCTTCACGTCGGCGATGCCAGCAGGTCAGTGCCAGTCACCGGAGACGTCAGGACCAACGGGACACCGACCCCCAGGTCCACTGCAAGCACGGAGATCCCAGAGACCCACAGCCAGCAGCAGCCCAGCCCCGTTCCAACTCCAGAGGAAAACTGCAAACTGGCCGGAGACGTCAGGACCACCAGAAGCCGCTACCCGATGGGCCGCTACGGCGACAAGTGGCAGTTCGCCCACAGCCCGAGCTGCGCCCCCTCATCCGGACACCGACCCCCAGGCCCACTGCAAGCACGGAGATCCCAGATCAGCAACTCCAGCCCAGCCCCGCTCCAACTCCAGAGGAACACGCTCCCCGTAGGGGCAGAAGCTGATGGTGTGCAAGGTACGTCTTGTTCTTGGGGTGGCGCAGCTCGGGTTGTGGGCGAACTGCCACTTGTCGCCGTAGCGGCCCATCCGGGAGTTGGAGGGGGAGGGGGGTATTGTGCTGTTTGATCGCCCCCTGCTATCCCAGGGACAGGGAGACACAGCGGCTTTTGAGAATGGTGGGCAATCACTTCCAAAGTTCTGCCCACACAGTCAGTACACCTCTCCTACACTTGTCTCCCGCACTAAGATCATCTCGCAGAGAATGATCCCAGCCTAACCCTCCCTATTCTCTCCTATTCTGCAAGAAAAAACTACATTGAAGACTCAAACCCGCGATCGAGTAACTGCCGGGATCGAGGCGCAAACTCGCGACCTTGCGGATATGAGCCGAGCACTCTCCAACTGAGCCAGCCGTTAAAATCTACGCTAAAAATCTTCCATTCCGAAAGCCGAAAAATTCTGAATTACTAAAAGTGTCTGGTCCCAAGGCTTTCGGATAAAAGGTTGTGCATCTGTACTGCTAATTATAATTAAAAATAGATGTGATGCACCAATTTCAATCTACCAGAAGAAAATCATGATCTTGATTTTTAGAAGATTTTTTATAAATTAAATCAATTTAAATGTTGTATGAATTATGCTTGAGGAAGTTTTAAATGGATGTTCTTACTTGAATTAAATACTAGTACACATTCCATCAGCCCACACTGTGTAGTCTTATGTGTGATTATAGTTTTGTGAACATTTCACAAATGAAAATAAAAGTACCATACATGCCATGACATATTGACCACTAGCAATTATATCAGTTTGGATATAATTTTTTCATATTTAGCCAAAGTGAGAGAATATATTTTATTTTAAAAAGGAAAAAAATTACTTGCCTCTTTGCTGTTTTAAAGGCGTTGGTGGGGATGGGAGGTTCTCACTCTTCCTCGTGAGTAACCTGCGTTGGGAAGACAGACGTTTCAGCGGGTTAAGAAAGTCAAAGAGCGTTGGAACTGCATTCCAATTTAGCCTGTTCTTGGTCTGCTTGTTGGAAAACTGGTCAAGTTCAAAGTGTAAAGAACAAAGACAACAGTTGGCTGACAAGTACTCCGTAGTTCGGTGTAGGAGATCTTGTCGACGAGTATTCTGGACCCACTGTTGACATCTGAAATTACAGAAAATATCATTTAGGATTAACTAATAAGAAACAAAATGATTATAACTACATGCCTGCAGTATGGATGATGTATCACTTAAGTGCAATTGTTTTCAGTTGTGTGGAGAGATCTGTATATTGAAGATGCATTTTGCCTTTAATATGTCAATTTACCTTAAATGTAGAAGAGCTTATTAAAATCTTCTTACAAAGACCATTAAGTATTTTCTTTCTATCCTCTTTTGGACCTAAGGCATAACAGGGCTGCCAACTCTCACGCAGAAGGAAGGGAGGGTTAGAGTGAGA